>NW_022196905.1:18596994-18616498 GCF_008632895.1 Mastomys coucha
TATATATATATATATATATATATATATATATATATATATATATATATTCATTCCAGACTGCCTTTACCTTTGTCCCCTCAGTAGTAAGATTGCAAGTATATACCATTGTGTTTGGCTGCACACAAGGGTTTTTGAAATGACTGATTAAGACTTAAATTGTGCCCCATCAATTCATACGTTAAAAATGTAACCACTGATATCTTAGAGTATAACTGCATTTGGAGGGGAAAAGTGTCATTCAAGATGTTGTTAAATTAAACTGAGGTCATTAGTGGGGCCTCTAATCTGTCTGACAGCTTTAAGAACTGATTAGAACATAGACAATGCAAAACACAGGTGAGGACACAAGGTGGAGAGAGGTTTTAGGAAAATCCCACCCCAGCTGCACCCAGATCTTGTATATATAGCCTCTAGGTCCATGGGAAAATTGATGCCCGTGTGCTAGCTGCTCAGGCAGGGTGCTTTGTTATGGACACCTGAGCACGACATACAGGTATCTTAACAATGGCACTGCAGAGGCTAGGCATGGCTCTAATGCCCCCAAAAGACAAACTCTGTTATCAGTGTAACTCAGGAATGGGGTTGTATTGTGGATAGACTGAATTCTTTGATCTAGTTGTGTTCTGGTGGCCTGACATTCTTGCTGATAGTTTCCATTAGTCCAGCTCCTCCATACATTCTTCTGTCTCCTTCATCCTGGCTCTCTATAAAACGCCATCCCCTCCTTGGACACTGTATATGCCATGCCTTGTTTCCAGAATATTTAAATGAGGCCAACTGGATACCTCCTTCCTGTTCAATCCTTGTTTTAATTGGGATATGGTCATCCACTCAACTCCCACTCCCTCCTGTACCTCGTATAGGATTTGCACGTGTCAGTTTTCTTTCTGTGTCTTGGTGATGATAGCAGCCGCAGTATCCTTGTGATTCTCTACATGTGACAGATATCATTGAGGATCGGGGACGCTTGTCTAGGTAGCTAACATGGATATGAGAATTGTACTCAGAAGCAACTCTCCTTTAGCAATGAGTGGGACACACACACACACATCTGCACGCACACTGAGGAGATGTGCTTCAGCTCATGCATGTGTATGCAGCTTGCTGCTCCCTAGACTTGTGCACTAATCTTGCACGCTTTTACATTATGGTGGATTGCTCAGTGTAGTTCTATTCCCTTGGGGACCCTCTTGGTAATTCCCTAATTGCCTCAGTAAAGCCTCTCTTTCTCCCAGCTCTGTCAGCCTTCAGCCTTGAGATTTCCTAATGGAAACCACTCACTCCTATTGGACTCCCAGGCTGTAATTAGCAGTCTAGGACTTTGGTTTCCTTATTCTTGTTGGTGTGAAGGTGAGGCCAACAACATTGTCAATGTCAGCCGCGAAGCTCCTTGAAGAGAGCATATGATGGAGTTGTTGCATGTTGACTGTCTCCTGTGTATTTATTGACTGAAACATTTGAGCTGTTGCTTTTCACATTTGTAATTTTAGATCACAGATGCCTAGCGTGTTTAATCATACAGCAAAGCTCACATTTAATGAGAAAAATGTCAAGTATATTGTTATCCACCATAAAAGCTGTGAAAAATATTTCTGCCATCTGCAATGTGCCTTCTGCTGCTGCCTCTAAGAAATTTTTGAGTAACAATACAAAATTAACAGTTGGGCAAACACTGTAAATGGCAAGTTGCTGAACTTCCTCAAATTCAGACTGTGCCTCAATGTCATGGCAAGATACTTCACCTAGATTCCTAAAATAACCTGGTACTGGAAGGCGCGGCATCCTCCGTGCCCCATCCTCCTTGGACATTCTGCAGGTGATTAACTAAATTCTCAATCTGGCTACCTCAGCCTCTGCATAACATGCTTGCAAGGCATTCCCTCTCTTGCTGCCCTGCATCAGCGCACTCTGTGATCCTGTCTCACCCTTACTTTTGCCTCCCTGCTGTGCCCTACATTCCAGCCAAATGAAGTTAACTTACTGTCATGTCACCTCTGATAAGAACACCTTTCCTTCCCTCTGTGTGGTTATTCCAACACATTGGGCCATACCGACCTCAAATGTCATTTCTGGGAAACCTTGAATGACACTTCCCAAAAGGATGATGAGTCCACTGGAGCCTTCAAGTTATGCTGGAAAAGTATTTCCACCTGAAGACTTTGCATCCGAACTCCTGTTCCATTCACCAGCTTCTCGATGTTCAATTTTGAGCCCCTGGTTTGCAAAGATAGTGCTTCAGTCACTGCTGCTGCCTCCCAGCCCCAAACTGATGGCAAAGTGGCTATGACAGTTGCTTTAAGGGCCTCAGAAGCTACAAAGTCACTGTAACAGGAGTGAGGGAGTCTCTTACCCAGGAACTTGCTCTTTTGACGTTGGCAACACAAAACCTTGCCATTATGCAGGCTGTGTTTATTTCTAGGTTTTCTCTCTGTATTTTAGCCCTTTCTCCTACTGAAAGAAATAACAGTCCTGTCAGTCAGAGAGCAATTGATAGTGATAAAAACTCTGCTTTTAGACAGTGAGTTCACTTGTTCTTAAGTCATTCTTTGCCACAAACTGCAGGCTCATTATACGAGGAAAATGTGGTATCTCAGAGAAGCCACACTCTTAGAAGTTTGTAATTTACCTCGCCTGATGACTAAGGTCTGGAGGTTTTCGCTGCTTATTTGAATGTGGTTTGGGTGGGGAGGGAATGATAAACAAAGCCTGTCTTACTCATTGGAGCTGGCCTGAGGGATTTGTGTAGCAATACCTGCTCTTTGGACAGTACCTCCTGCTTTTAGGGGATACAGCGATGAGGGGGCCTTCTCAGAGCTTCAGTGTGGCCCCTAGTTCTGAACAGGTGCTCACTACAGATGGTGCAGCTCACCCACAACCTATCTTCCTCTTCACTCCCTTTCACCTTCTGAGTCTCAGGCAAGACCTCAGTTGTTTGACATAGACTCTCCTTATATGACTTTTGTAAAAAATAAATGGCATTTGGATAGGAGGCTGAGAGAGCTCAGCCACCTCTAGAAAAGACACAAAGTAAACTTCAGGTTGGCTGGGGAGTTGAGAGCAGGGCAGATAGATGAGACTTCCTGCCACTCTTAACACCTATAAAACCATGCCTGGCAGATCCGCCTGGGCATCTTGTTTATAGAGAGGACTCTATTCTATTCATTTGCTTGCTATTGCTGTGATAAACACAATGACCAAAAGCAACATGGGAAAGAAAGGGTTTCTTTCACAGTACAATTCCAGATCACAGTCCACCATTGAGGAACGTCAGGGAAAATATTCAAAAGCAGGAACCTGGAGGCAGGACCTGAAGTCCAGAGCACAGAGGAAGGCTGCCTTTGTATACGCCTTGGGACCACCTGCCCAGGAACTTCCTCAGCTGAGGTTCCCTCTTCCCAGGTGACGCTAGCTTGTGTCAAGCTAATGAATAAATAACCAACATGTGTATCTTTTCAGAGTGCTTAGAGCAAGTGCCTGAATTCGTACCTCAAATTAACATAGAGGGCAGGTGTCATTGCAGAGCCCATCTTTGCACGAGGAAGGGTGTGGGTCGCATACACACCAAAGTCCCCAACAGCATAGGGACTTTCGAGGTTCTATCCTTTCTTTACATCACGTGACTATGAAGTCAGATATCAGCCAATAAACCTCAAACACAGATGTGTCCACGAGCTCCTTCAGTCTTCAGACCGAGCTGATGCTACATACCCCTTTCCTTTAAGACTTCTTGTCCCTGTGACATAGAAGTTCTGTTGATTGAGCTGCCTAGTCCCTGCTAGCTACTGACAGGAGCCCCAAGAAACTAACACACTTAACTTTATGAAAAAAAAAAAATGGAGAGACAAGCTGAGCATGACAAGAGAGACTTGTCAAGTGACCTTAACATTGAAAGAGGTTAGAATGACAGGGTTACTGTCATGGAGTTCCAGCTCACCAATGTTGTGGAGACTTGCTATACTGGAGATTGTTCATCTTTGCAGAATAAAGTTGCGCTAAGAAAGTTTTAATAGAAAAATTATCTATGTAATGTTAGTATGTATGAAAACACACACATAGAGACAGTGAGGAAAACACATACACTTACCAAGACACAAAAAAATACAGAACATTGGTCAAAAGACTCATTAAGTACACAAATAAGTGATTATTTTTAAGAAACCCTCCTCTTTTGGAGCAATAGCTTTCATCTGACCATTTCTATTGTTGCTCTTTTTAACTAGATGTTTATATTAATTTACATATAATTGTGTGACTTCCTGTGCTCCCCTTTCCTCCCTCCTACCCTTTCTATGACCCCACTTCACTCCTATTTTAAAATTGATAGTCTCTTTGTCTTTGATTATTATTGATACATATATTGTTACACATACATGTGCACATACACACATATATATATACACATATATATACATAAATATATAAATACAAACTGCTGAATCTATTTAACATTATTTGTATGTACATTATTTCAGAGCAGACCGCTTTATACTGGACAACCAATTAGGGGACTCGTCCCTGAGAAAGACTAACTCGCCCTCTCGCAGCAGTCATTAGTTGCATGTAGTTCTTTGTTTAGGGATGAGGCCTCCTGAGACTGGCCCCTTCCATGCTACTTTGCCTACATGTTGTCATTGTTCAGGTCTCCTTTAGGCAGCCCTGTTGTTGAGATGTGATGTTGCTGCTTGACTTTTCCCCTTCATTTCAGACTTGGATTTTTATTTAAGACACTTCCTTTTTTCCTTTTTGGCATTCTTTCTCCAGAAGGCCAGTCTACTGATCATGTACAGTTTAGAGTTTGAGAGATAACAGATCTTCATATTTAATGACCTTGAGCTGTGCTATTCATTACGGTAGCCAATGATCACAGATGACCATTTGCCTTTACATTTAAATTGATTTCTATCAAATATTAGAGGTCCCAGTCTCATGATCAAGTGCCCACTGGATACATATGATTAGTAGCAACCACACTGAACAGCACAAATAGGAAATATGTCCATAACTACCGAAAGTTCTATCACTCAGTTCTGTTCAAGAGACACAAAACAAGAAGTAGACAGATGCAAGGCATCTAGAGTCTGGGTCCTAGTGCCTGCTTCAAATGCCTTGACAATATGCCTCAGGCAAAAGATTTAGTATGTTTCACCTTTCCTTTTCCTCTCTACTAAAAGAAAGAGGAAGATAGTTGAGTGATACTGTGAACTTTGTAAATTTAATTATATATAGAAATCAACTTGGTGCAACAAATGTATATGAAAACTTTATAAGCTAGGCACTATGGTAAGTCTGCCAAACAAGACTGTAACATTTTCCTCTGGCCTCATAGAGTCTACATAAGAGAAAGATGAGGCTAAAAATATTTACAATGCAAGTGATAGTAAATAACCATCAGAAATTAAGGTAGAATGAAATGGTAGTAAAAGATAGAAGAATGCCGAAGACAGGCATTTGCAGGAAGAGTCCGCATAGGAAGGGCTTCTAAGGTAAAATGAGCTGAAGAGGGATTGGTGCTTCAATAAGCTTCCCTTAGCTTTCTAGCATTGACCTTAACAAAATCTGAGACTTTGCTCTCCTTGTTCTTTTCATGTCATCTCTGAGCAATCTTTCTTCTTCATCTGCAGTGTGTTATTCAAGCAAAGTCTCAATGTGAAACACAGCACACACACTCATGTGTGTGCATATATATGTATATATATATTTATGTATGTATATATATGATATACATGTATATATATATGTGTGTGTACATGATTATATGTCAAGATGTGTGTATATGTGTATATATGTATGTGTGTATATATGATATACATGAGTATATGTGTATATACACATAATGTATATAATACACACACACACACACATATATATATATACATATATATATATACATACACATACACACACACACACAGAGGGGAGAGAGAGAGACTAAAAAGCAATAACAAAATTTTAAAAAGACCAGTTTTCAAGATATTGGAAATCAGTGGTCATCAAAAGTCAAGAAACAATCCAAATGGGTCCTGAAATTGCCTCTAACCTTAACAGAGCCTCCAGGAGCTGGCAATGAGAAAGAATTTCCAACACTACCACTGAAACTTCAAAAGACAAGACTAAACTGTTGTATAATTCCATTTATGCAAAACATTCAGAACAGATAAAACCAAACAGAGCAAAAGTTCATAAGAAGTTTCCATGGGCTGGAAGAATGGGGAACACCTGCTAATACAGGTTTCCTTGGAAGTGATGACCCATGCTTTAGTAACCAATTGTGGTAATGGTTCCCTTGCTTTGTAAATATGCTAAAACACTCCAAAGCATGACATTATAAAAATATGTGTTATGGTTAATATCAATAGCCAACTTGATGTCATTTAGAGTCACCATAGAAACAAATTTCTGAGTATATATTCAAAGTATTATCCCAATTTGGTAAAAAGGGTAGGATGTCCTGCTTTAAATGTGAGTAGTACCATTTCATGGGGTGGGGACAGGGATCCCAAACCAAATATAAAGAAGAAATTGAGCTGACCACAAGGATTCATTACTCTGTTTACTGAGTATAGATACAATATAACCAACTGCTTCCTGCTGCTCCTGATACCATGCCTTCTCTATCATCGTGGACATAACCACCCAGAAATCTGAGACAGGATAAACCTTCCTCTTAGTTAATTTTGTCAGAAAAAATGATGGAAAAGAAACTATTACATTGGTATGGAGACATGGGCTTATTGCCTTGGTAACCTGATCATGTGGTTCTCAGGCCTTTGGAACTAATGTATAGAAGGGATGTGGAAGAGTTTGTAAGCTTGGGCTAGAAAAGCCCTTGAATGTCATAAATAGAGCTTAATGGACCATTTTAGAGGAGACCTAGAAGAAGAGAAGTATAGTCCAAGCTCTTGAGGTTTTAAGAGAGCAAGTCTATAAGCCATTCCAGAACAAAGAGTCTTGGATTATGTACCTTAGACAACTAAAATTTGTACTTTCAGACCTGTGGAAGCAGAGACTAAAGAGACATAATTCATTTCTGGGATGTAGTCTCTTCTAGGTTCACTGAGCCTTTCCATGGTCACAGATTTCTGGTGTCTCTTCCCTATCTGTAAGGCTTAAATACTTAATCTCCCCTGATTAGGGAGGCCTCCAGAACAAATATTTTTATCTTACTTGAGTATCTTTATGTATATCATTTTAAATTTTTCACATTTCAGATTTAAAATTTAATTATTTTTCCAAGTCTCTATAATGAACTGTTAATTGTCTCACAAATCACCTTTCTTATGCTTATTTTATCTGGTTTGGATTTGTTCCTCATGTTATATTCCCAAATGACAGGAATGGATTAAATCACCCACCATTTTTATAGATGCCTATCTGATAACCTTCACTCTGTTACCTGCAGTATGTAAATGTACATGCCTTAGCCTATATTATCATGCATTGGTTAGTATTATTAATATAGTACTCTATGCCTTAGTACACTCTAGCACGGAGTCTCTAGCCCCTCCTCCAACTACACGTGCAGTCAACAGCCTGTGTGAGCCAAAGACATCCCGGGCAGAGGAAGAAAGCTTTTACCTTTAACTGCCACCACACTCGCTTGTCCGCTGTGACCATTCTAATTTGTTCGAGTCCCAGAACCGAGCAGCTAGCACCAGATAAGGAAAGCCTTACTCTGCACGCTCCACTGAGAGGGCGGAGCCTCAGCGGCCATCTTGGCCACATGTACAGAGGGGCAAAACAAAAACGCAAGACGAGACAATCCGCATTCATCCGACATACACACACATTGAAACACGTAAACAAGACATAATAGTTCTTCCTGAGCCAACGCATAGCTCATTTCTGTCCCCAAGGTTTCCCCGTAGCTACATCCCTATCTGTGCCAGCTTGGGCTCAGATAAACCGGCGGACCCCACCATACCTTGGCACCCTGGCCAGCCAAAACCCAGCACATAGCTGTCTATCCCGGCAACACCTGCCATCACTGGCGAACCCCGCCATCCATAATTAGCTTAAGGAGAACTCTCTGTTCTTTTCTAATTCAATCCAGCCCCACATTAGGCGCCATCTGTCGCTGTCCAGCAGCAACGTAAAACAGTAGGTTACCTGGAATATGAAGTTAGAAATAGATAGGAAAAGATAGAAGGAGATATGAGAGAGTGGCCACAGACATACCTACGCACGTGGAAGGGTAAAAATTAGACAGGAGACATTACTGCTCAGCCATCTTGGTTCTTTAATAATAATCCTTTGTTCTCCCAACAGATATATTACCTGGGCCAAAAACCCTTCCCCCAAAATATGTCAGTGTAACAGTCCAATCAGTGACTTCCTTGTTACTCTGTGGGGGTGGAGCTTTTGAATGTAACTGGAACCAGGTTTCGCTCAACAGGTGGGCAAGTTTTGCCTTCGATACTGTCCGGGCTGTGGGGAGGGAATCCACAAGAAATATCATTTTAAACAGACTTAATATGCTAAAATACGGCTGCCTAAATCACAAATAAAAAATGGTTACTAGACTTTGGAAGGCAGTCCATTGAACTGAAATATGTTTGTGATAGTCAGAAGAATGTGTCTATAGGTGGGCAAGTGTAAGCATGGGTGTTTAGGATTAACTAAAGAAAGAAGATGGAATGTAAATTCTATGAAGGGAAACAATTGGCAGGTTTGCTTCTCTTCCTGGGCTTTTCACATGTAAAGTTCTTGATGAGCTTAATGTTGTAGTAGAAATCAGTATAGAGGTTTCTAAAAACAGACAAACAACAAACACCTACAAACAGACCTTCCAGATCCAGTGATAACACTCCTGATATTTACTGGAAGGACTCTAATTCGACATGTCGTTGCACGTAACTCCTCATTGCAACACTATTCACAATGGTAATGTTGTAGACCAACTCTATGTGTTCAAAATCAGAGTGGATGGGGTGGTAGTGGTGCATGCTTTTAATCCCAGCACTTGGGAGGCAGAGGCAGGTGGATTTCTGAGTTCAAGATCAGCCTGGTCTACAGAGTGAGTTCCAAGACAGCCAGGGCTATACAGAGAAACCCTGTCTCAAAAAACAAACAAACAAGCAAACAAACAAACAAAAAACAGAGGAGTGAATGTGAAGGTGGTATATATATACAACGGAGTCTTTTTCAGCCAGAAAGAATGAAGTTATGTCATCTATTGGCACAGCTCACTTTTAAGATGCTTGTCTCTATGCAGTAGAACCTGATTCTAGCTCTATCATGGGGTTAGAGAGAGAAGCTTACATTTGTCAAACATTGCATATTAGGTATGTAACTATCTTAATTAGGGTTTCTATCGCTAAGAAGAGACACCATAACCAAGGTAATTCTTATACGGGACAACATTTAATTGGGACTGGCTTACAGGACCAGAGGTTTAGTCCATTACCATCATAGCAGGAAGCATGGCAGCATGTAGGCAGACATGGTGTTGAAGAAGGAGCCAAGAGTTCTGCATCTTGATTCGAAGGAAGTCAAGAGAAGACTGGTATCCTCAGGCAGCTAGGAGGGTCTCAAAGGCCACCCCCACCCACAGTGACACACTTCCTCCAACAAGGCTACATCTACTCCAACAAGGCTACACCTCCAAATAGTGCCACTCCCTGGGCCAAGCATTCAAATAACCACAGTAGCCAAGAGCTATACTTATAGTACTTTAGAAACTTTTACAGCATTGTGATGCACGTGCTATAGTGACTATCAGGTGCAAGAGATGAGGAGATCCAATAGTCACATTACTCTGGAAATGGAAGAACTGACTCCAGAGCCTGTGTCTGTGCCTTTAACACTACATGGTGGACTTTCATGGAGGAAATACTCCCTCCATGTCATTTTTCCTCCCCCACATATATACTTAGAAAATAACCTGTTCTTGCCTCTACACCAAAGACTGCTTCTCTTCCACACTTTCCCCTGCAGAAGTCTTTCTGAGTATAGGGCTTTCTGACCAGTTCTTCCTACTGCCTGGTTGCCTATCCTCTCAAAATCTAGCAAATTCAATAAAGAGTCTGGTGTCCTTGAAAAGAGAAAACTAGGGAGGGAGAGGAGAACATGGCACAAAGCTATGCTGGAGATAAGACAAAATGACTATAGATGTCAAGCTTTGAGGATATTCAATCAATGACTAAAAGAAAACTGCTAAGATCCTTATTGGAAGAGTGTGTGTGTTGAAGCAGCAGCTCTTCAATTATACCTAAGTGGTCAATGGACCTCCAACTCCTGCTCTATGTCATAGAAGAACCTATTTCCCTTTGGGATAGAGATACATGAATACCACTGTTGAATGAGCACCATGGGGCTAAGCCTGGTGCATTAGCTAAAGCATATGTCCACTTATTCTCACAATGACTCTGACTTGTGCCTTTATACCCCCTACAGAGCAAGCTCACAAGCCAAACTTGCTTGATACCTTTTTCTGTATGGTCCATGTGCTAAGAACTATCATTATATGCTTAAATGGTTTAGAATATGAAATGAAGTATATTTGTGTGATATGAAAATTACTCCTAATTCTAATTTTGGTATCCATAAAGTTCTTTGGGAGGATGGCTTTGTCCATTCATTTGTATGTGACCTCCAGTTGCACTCTCATAATTGTGCGCATAGAGCTTGCAAAGCTAAAAATATATACTAACTAGCTTTTTACATATAAGTTTGGCTGACTCCTTGTCTTAGTCAATGTTCTGTCACTATAACAGGATATCCAAGTCAGTAATTTATAATGAAAAGAAGAAAATTTCTTTGAGATCACAGTGCTGAAGGCTGGGAAGTCCAAGCTCAAGGGCCATATCTGATGATAGTTTTCTGCTGCTTCATAGTAAGCAAAAGTAGAAGGAGTACATGGTAGAGGGGGCTGTGATAACACAAGGAGCTGCCTTGCTTTATACCAATCTCTTATCACAAAATAACACGCCACTGAGAGAGCATTACTTCCTCCTAATGAGCTAATCAGCTCCAAAAGGAGATTCCGATCAAATACCAACCATAATCTCACAGGAGGCCAACCATACCCCCAATCATTGCACCCCACATACAAAGAAGGATTACAAGGCCTAAAGAGACTAAGAAATTAGCTTACTTAGAGGGATCCAAAAGATACTGTTGAACAAGCTGTTCCTAGAGTGTCTACCCTCCCACTACTGAAAAGAGGCAGTTGAATGTCATTGGCTTCATTGTCATTCTAGTTTGAGTTGATGATAATTGGCAGTGAGCACATATTGCTTTTACTCTTCTAAAAGTGTATTGTTCAAAACCCAATTACTCTGCTAAACCCACCCTCTAGTAAATGTAAAGTCTCTTAAAGAAATGAGATTCAGGGAAGCCTTTTTTTTTATTTAACTGAGTTGCTGTAGACCCTGGGTACTTTTATAGTACAACTGGTAAAAACCCCAGGAAGACATAAGGCTCACAAACATGTAACGTGAAATATACTCTTAAACTTTGTACATAAAAGGCAAGTTAAAATCCACAATTTATTTTCTTTTCAATATAAAAACACAAATTTAAGATCAAGATACATGCTCATAAAGTTCTTCTGTTTCCTTAAAACCTGCAAGTAATAACTTTCCAGAGAGGCTGAACATATTTGGTGTGGTAGACACAGACTAGGTGTGTGGCAGGTTTGATAAAGCAACAAGACAAGAGGTGAGACAAATCTCCAGATTATATGCAAGGATGTGCCAGAGGAAACTTACTAGTCATTCATTAACAAATTGAAGGATCCACTCAAGTTCTCACAAGGCACAAACGAGACAGGCAAGGGGCCCCTGCTCTTCAACAACAGACATCATCATGAAGGAGAGATGCCATAAGTAGAAAATCTATTCAAGTTGGTGATGAGACTGTGTGGCAAGCACAGGAACACAATGACAATTAGTGGACTTGCACTGAGTGGTCAAAGATGGCTGTCTGAGTAGAGCTTTGAGGGAAAGAAAGTCTATTTCGGGGGAACAGATCCAAAGCAAAGGAAATACTGATGGGAAACAGTACACAGTCAGCAGTATGTGAAAAACAGAATAGAGAAGAGAGTGCTAGAGAACATTTGGGGCATAAGGTAGTGAAAGTGAGACCTCTGAGGTCAAGGGTCCACTGATGCAATTTCATTTTTGGAAAGAGGTGGTAAGAAGGACAGTGTCTCCCAGAACATATTCTGAGTTTGGTGCCTTTGAATGTTAGCTTATAGGGGTGGGTTGTTGTTGTTGTTTTTCTAAGAGTACCATTAAGCTAAGATGAAGTCTATTGCAATATGATGGGCCCTAACCCAACGGCTGGTGTCCTTGTAAAAAGAGAAAACATAACAGATTCTCACAAGGAGGAAATGCTTTGAAACAAAAGAAGAGATAGAAGTGATACAGCTGCACATCACAGAGTGACAAGGGTTTACACAACCAGTAGAAATTGGGAGAAGCAGGGAAGGATCTGCATTAGGGGCATGGCCATGGAGATTCCTGATTTGAGACTCATACCCCTGACCAAAAAAAAAAAAAAAAAAAAAATGTGTTGCTTCAAGACCCCTAGTTTGTGTGAGGGCTATTCCTTGCCATCTAGTGGCATTGGTTCTGGGATCCCTGTAGATTCTAGAATCTAAGGGTGTTCAACCCTTTATACAAAATGAGGTATTTTCACATAACATAGCCACATCCTCCTGGATACTTCAAATCACTTCTAGATTCTTCATAACGCTTAATACAATATATATGATATGTCAGTTACTCTCATCTTATTTGGGGAATAGTAACAAAAAGTCAATCTATGTGCAATTATATTTCATTCTCTGTCTTTCACCAGAATGCTCTGTAGACATTTTTGACTTTTGAAGCTTTCTAAAATTAGGACCAACAAAATGGTTTGGTTTGCAAACAAGTACTTCCAACCAAGCCTGATGACTTGAGTTTACATAATTCACACAAATTGTCCTCTGACCTCCACACATGCACCCTGGCATGTGCACAGGTGTGTGCATGCATGTGCCACACACATACACACACACACACACACACACACACATGAACATAATCAATCAAATTTCAAAATGTTTCTAAGCCATGTGATTGAATCTGTAGTCATGGAATCTGCAGATACAGAGGGCCATACTATAATTTATTCTCTTAGTCCATAAAAAACTAACAGGCATGAATCAACCTCAAGGGACTTAAATAGGTGTGTCTGGCTGAAACTTTGAAAGAAGGTGTGACTACTAGGTTGAAAGATGACCACAAGGGTCGGGAGTGTGGCTCAGTGGTAAGACCTTTGCCTGATATGCACAAGGGCTGTGAGCTTGATCATCTCTGAAAATAAATAAGAACTAAAGAACAGCCAGTTAGGGAGAATACAGTACTTCAGAAGAGAGGTAGCAGTGAGCAGTGCATGAGATATGGACTCCCATTTTGAGGCTGAGCACCTGCAGTGGCAGCCAGGCATGATGTGAGAAACACCTCCACAGAGAGATCTATCTACGTGGAGGACCCAGGTGAAGACAGCCAGTTGTAATCACAAACCCTGACAAAGAAGAAGATATCCTTCAGCTAGTCTTTCAATACATGACTCCCTGGAGAAGAACTTCCCAAGGGAAGAATAAATTGGTTTCCATATTTCTGCATCCCCAACTATTTTTCCAGGGGACTTGTGTGTAAAGCTAGTTACCGTATGACTGCTGATTGATGTGGATAGAGTGAACTGGGAAGGTAAACATATCCTCGAAAAAGCCTTGCTTACATGCCAAGTCTGTTTTCATTTAATTTGTCCCTTCAATTTTGTTGGAATCTATTTATTGCTTGTATTAAAAAGTAACAACATTTAATCCTGCAATGTTCATGTGGTCAGGAATCTATAGTTCATTCTACCTCCTACTTAGGGTGAGAAAATGTTGACTCTTCTGAGTTGGAAACAATGACATCAGGAACCAATTAACAACCATGGAGCCAGCCAGTGTTTCTTCACACTGAAAATGGAGCTACTTGGCTACCAGGCTTCACAGCCGTGAACAACAGATTATTCTACCAGACTTCTGCACCACTCTTTCTTTAATAGTAAAAATTTTAAAGCCACCATTGTGATCATGATGGAGAGATTTACAGATGTTTCGATGAAACTCTTCATTTGGAATTTATGCAGCAAAGTACATATTGACTTTGTGTCACTGAAAACACCAAGATTTATTATTCCTGAAGATAAGTAATAACCTTGACTTTGATTTGGTCAATATTTATCTCACAAGTCGATAAATCTCCAGCAATAAATTTCAACAAAAGCCAACACTTTCTGATACAGGGCTGTATTTTGCAGAGGCCCCCAAATTTCTCTGTTCTTTTTCTCACACAGAGAGCAGTCAAACCTGAGAAAGTATTCTCAGACGTATTTTATTTTTAGTGAGTTCAGTCCTTTTATGACAGCAGAGTTTTATCCAAATAACTTAATGTGGGTAGGAAAATTACAGACTCTGGATCTTTTTGTCTTTCTTTCAATAGTTGTAACCAATGAATCTTCTCCCCAGTCCAGGTCTTTCTAAAGCTGATCCCAATGCTAACATCAGACAGTGGCCAGAACAGGCTAAGGGACAGGCCTGTCTGCAAATAAAGGTGATATGTGATACTGGTCATTTGTGTGCCTGTCACTGAAGGCATGATCTAAGCCACCCTATTATATTTTAACAGTGAGTGACCTCATACTAACTTCACAGAAGCCCCAAATCTCTTTTTAGTGTTTGCTGGTCAAATAGTCTGTCACCATTTAAAACGATGCTGACTATGTGAGCAGCCAAAGCAGTTTTCCCATCTAGCTAGACATGACACACTGGTAGAAATCCCAGATGATGCATCCCCTGTGTCTTCAAAGGCCATTTTCTGCTCAATGTTACAGGCAATTGCCTTCTTTCGTACCTTTGAGCTACATGTTCTATTCTGTAATAAAGTATCTGATACAGGATAATTTATAAAGAACAGAGATGGCTCTCTTGCTCATGGTTCTAGAAGTTAGGAAATCCAAAAGCATGGTCCTAGGATCTGTTCAACCCCTGGGGAGAGCCTTCCTGGTGTATCATCATCATGGAAAGACAGAGCAAGGATGCTATCCTGTCTCACTCTTACTCATTTTTATAAAACAACTAATGCCAACATGGGAACTGCACCCTCATGACTTCTTCTGATCCTCATTGCCACATTTCCAAACACATGAATATATAAAACTCAAGGCATTTAACATGTCGCATTGAGGAACATATTCCAGCCATAGCAACAGGTTGACAGTTTATCAGCATGTATGCACCAATACTTCTGAACATATTGTATCTCTTCTCCTTGGAAAAGAACAAATATGGTGCTATGTACTTTCTGTGTGGCCCATGGACCTTACCAGGGACCACCAGAGCTGATTCATAGAGAAGATTCTTTAGCTTGAGTCTATGATAGCCTTTTTCCTGCCTATAAAATACACATTCCAACATGCTGACAAGTTATCTAGTAAGGTCCTTACCAGCTGAAAATTTCCACCCAATTGTAATTTTATGAAGATAACATTTAACGCATTTTATATAGAGTTTTCACCTACCATGTAGGCTTCGGTGCTGCTATTTATTAGACTGTATTGTGCTTTACTTGAGGCCAGGTTTATTTACTCAACTTAAATAAGTTTTTTTTAACTCAGTAAAACTTCTAGAGAGCTGAAATCACAGATGGAACAGTCTGAAAAATCTAATGTACATATTTAAGTTATGTCAAAAATGATCCCAGTCAATCAAATTAGTAATCTCCCAATAATAAAATTCTTTTTAATATCTATATTGAGATGATGTAAAGGATCAAAGTAAGGATTTTGGAGCCAGACTGTCTGGTGTTACATCCAACCTCTCCTACATACCAACTGTGCCACTTTGGGCAAAGCAATTATTTCTTAGTGCATATTTTGTCACAAGTTAAACTGAGATCTCTAACTGTAGTATTATGCACATAATAATTAATATATGTAATATTTGAAAAGTACTTAGAATAATATCTGGCTTGCAGTGAACGATAAATGCACCACACTGGTATTTTGTTAAAAGAGCAAAATTTTAAGTTAATATGCACTCTTAATTGATTTGTGTATATTAGTAACTCTAATTATAACAATTTTCTTGATATGTATTACTTTAAAAATAATAAATAAATAAATACAGACCCAAAGGATAAATTGATTTGCCTAAGGTGGTTTAACTTGGTGCTAAAACCATGGCTTCAAAATCAAGACTCTTGAGGAAAAAAAAACATACTTGTACTTTTATGGTAGCATCCTAAGACACAAATGTCATTTTTACGGAGCATTCTTTACATGTCTTCCATTTTCACATAGGTCATTCAATGATTTCAACAATCCTTTGAGGATTTTGCTCCTATTTCATGATAAGAAACTGGGGCCTAAGGGCACTAAAGACTCCTGATTCATCTCAGACTTAAAGATTTTATTTTATTATTTTTAAGTGTGTGTATACAGGTAAGTGAAATGCATGTAGAGGCCAAAAGAGGGCATTAAATCCCCTCAAGCTGCAGTTACAGGTGGCTGTGAGTCGCCCAATGCTGATACTCTGAAATAAGCCCAGGTTGAGTGCAAGTATTCTTAACTGATGAGGTATCTTTCTGGATCTTGGTCCTAGATTCAAATTTGTCTTTTGAAATTGAAATTTTGTTCACTTTCTATCCCTCAAACCACAGCCACATGTGAATAGAAACTCTACATGGCTTTCTCACTGATATCCTACCACATCCTACTTTTTGACTTTGATACTTTCTAGGCCTTTGGAGAAGTTGAAAGAATACAACAATTAATATCTAAGAGTCCTTCAATTGATTTCAACAATTAATTTTTATTTTGTTTCTTTCAACAATTATTTTTAATATAAAAGCTTTTCAAACATATAGAAATGTCACCAAGAAGTACTACATAATGTGAAGAGGGTTGTTCTTCAGCACAAAGGGTGTAAGACAGAATAAGATCTAACTGTGATGGGTACATATGTATCAAATAATACAGCATCAGATTTATAGAGCAACTGCCAGAGGTACTATCACATGGGCAAACAGAACCACAACAGAAGACTTGAAGCCACCGCTCTCTATTCATTAAAAAAAGAAGAAGAAGAAGAAGTAAGCATGCAAAATACACACAAAATCAAAACAAGGACAACTTGGGAGGATTAAGAATCCTACATAGTAAATTTCAGGCCTAAATCTAAGCTACAAGATGAAACCCTGTCTCACAACATGGGGAAAGAGCTTAACAGAGCAGTGGGGGCCATTAAAGCACAGGGCAGGGAGCTAATCCAGCATAGGGATGTAGAAGACTAGGCAAGATGAGCACTCTAGAGATAGTGCTTAACTGTGGCACCTACTGAACAAAAGGAGGCATCAAAGGCTAAACTGTTGAGTAAAGAACACAAAAATACACATTTCTTTCAGGAAAACAAGAGCAGAAAGTCCCTTTCCTCTCATCAAAGCCGTCTCTGTTTGTGTGGCCAGTGTCACATGCCTTGTCTTTAGAAGTTATATAGATCAATGGACAGAGAAGAGGGGGGCAGTGAGCTGCCTGTTTTCAAAGAGCACAGCTCAGCTGAAGACTCCATGGGCTTTTCCAAACACAGTGCAAACCAAACATTAATCACTCAGAGACCATGCTTACCTCCACGGGCAGCAGAGTTTGTCCCCTGATTTGTACTTAAGATGGACTTACTCCCCTAGCCAAGGTGTAGTTTTGAGGGATGGTTTTCTTCATCAGGTGGATTAAATATGTAAGGAGAATGACACTCTACACAGTACAACTGCATAAGAACTTGAATGTAACATACATTGAATGGTTTAGTGGCCCCTAAGCAGAAACTCTACCCTACTCTAGCTCCTCATTCTATTTCAGAGATTTGTTTGAATATTCTGAAACAAAGCCTGACACTGTTAGACATGCTCAAAGAAGATTTAAATGTCAAATAGTATCTTCTGCTTTAATGGAGTTAATGGTTCTCAAGTATTCTGCTGCTCCTTGCCTGTTCTAAGCCTCATGTAGTGACTATGTTGACCATCTGCTTCTCATGGGGCATCTTCCATAGGGCATCTTCAGCTGTCTGTCTGAGTGGATAAAGAAGATCGTGATGAAGAGTTACTCTTCTGGCCACATACAACCCTCTACTGGTATGCTGAGTGAGGGTGTGTGGGGTCGGCAGGTAGCACATAAGTTACTTTTCTGGTAATATATGACAAAGATAGCTTCCTGAAGAAAGGGTTTATTCCGTCTTACAGTTCCGATGGGATAGAATCTATCAAAGCAAGGAAAGCACACCAGCAGGAGCAGGAGGCTGGCTTGGCAGCCGAGAAGCAGAGTGATCACATTTCTTCATTCATAGCCAGGAAGCATAGAAAGAGAATATGAAGCAAAAGTAGACAAATGGCAAAATACCAAAGCCCAGCAATGTACTTCCAGCAAAGCAACACCCTAAAGGTTCCATCACCTTCCCAGTGTCACCAGCTAGGGTCTAAGAGTTCAACCATGGCTTCTGTAGGACATTTCATAATTAAACAATGAGAAGGCAGAATTGCCTGAAAAGCTGAACATCTCCACAGAAGTCCTGTGTCCTGCATCCACCACCATGAACAACAAATGGCCCACACATCTCTGTTGCCTCTCTATGGTCTAACAGGTGCTGTATATCCCATCAATGCTGGAGAGATGCTAGCATGAACATCCATAGCTGAGACTGGCTGGCTGTGGGTCCTACATGAAGGAGAGGTTGTCAGTTTCTGCTTAAGGCAGAAACAACAGCACAGACTCTAGTCAATGATCAGGAGAACTGAAACAAGCAGCAGCAGGCGCTGCCACTCACTAACTTTAGGTCACAAACATGCAATCCTGAAGTACAGACATCAAAACAAAACTCTCCATAGAGTCTCATGTTTAAGGAAAACAAGTTACAGAAATTTAAGCAAATCATCGTTGAGTCTTTCTGCCATCAAATCATCAAGGCAATTATCATCAGCAGTCGCACGCAGCACAGAGGAAACCTGTATCCACACTGAGGGATGAGGTGCTTTGGATGCAATAACTGATGAGGGTAAACTGTAAGAACTTTTCTTTTTTGTTTTCTAAAAATACACTGAGAGCTAATTGATTGCCCATTTCTGAACAAATAAAAAATGTTACACAGGTTAAAATGTATTTAGAAGTAAGAGTGACAACAGAGCAAAGGCCAGGAGGGAGAAAGTTCATGGCTGCAAAGTCTTGGTTATCTGCACAAAGTGGGACAGTACACCACAATATCACACATCACGCATATTTGCTTCCAGGAAAAGGAACTAGCCTGAAACCACAGTACCCTGTGTTGTTTCAAGAGGCAGGGGAGAAACTGCTTAGCACCTCTGAACCACTGGCAGGAATAAATTTTATTCATCCACAAATTTGTATCAAGGGTTTTGGGGGGTATTTTTTGCTATAACAAAATGTTAGATTCCAGTTACTTACAAAAAAAAGAAGGAGG
>NW_022196905.1:18616653-18625388 GCF_008632895.1 Mastomys coucha
GAAGAAGAAGAAGAAGAAGAAGAAGAAGAAGAAGAAGATGATGATGATGATGATGAAGAAGAAGATGAAGAAGAAGAAGAAGAAGATGATGATGATGATGATGATTGTCAGTCTCCTGGGTCTGGAGGGGTAGTCTAATGCAGAATGCTAGGATCTAAAGAGGGCCCCTCCTTGCAGCCACAACCAAGATAGAGCACATGTGCCAGGTGAGGTCTTTTCCTCTTAAGGTCCCTGATGCAAGCATGAGGTCCCCACCTTCATGAACTAATCCTAACTGCCTACCCTCTTAGTCTCTTCCCTGTTGCTGTGATAAAAACACTCAGAAAAGCAACTTAAGGGGAAAATGCTTTATTTTAACTCACAGATCAAGGTGAAGACCACCACAGCAGGGAAGTCGAAGCTACAAGAGTTTAAAGCAGCTGCCCACATCACATCTACCATGAGGAAACAGGGAGAACAAGAGCCAGCTAGTGCTCAGCTTGCTTCCTCTATTTTCTACAGCCCAGGATTCCCTACCCAGTAACTGTCTTCTCAACAACTAAGATAAGTCTCCCCACAGCAATTAAGATAACCAAGATAACCCCCCATAGGCATAACCAGAGGCCCACTTCCCAGATAAGTCTAGACCCTACCAAGTTGACAATACAATCACGAAGGCTAATCTTAATTGTCAAATTGAGAGGACCTGGAGTCAATTAGGAAACAGCTTCTGGGTATGTCAATAAGGAAATTTCCAGAAAGGACTGAGGGAAGCAGACCCTCCTTCACAGTGGGTGATACCTTCCACCCTGTGGTTCAGATGTAAAGAACCAAGGAAAATCAGCACTGCCTGCATGCCTGCCTGACATCTTCCAGAGCAAGCACATTTCTTTCTGTTGCTGTCACTGCTGTTCTCTGCTAACACCAGATACCAGCTTCATTGGCTGTCCAGAATGCACTGGAGAAGACCCATAACTCCCCAGGAGTTTTTGAGGACTTTGGTTCCAGATTAGGATTGCAAAGGCATTCAGTTCCAACAGCTGAGTAAGCCAATCTAATGAAGCCTCTTGCCCCCTTCCTTTATATACACACAGAGACACAATATACATAGTCTGCCTGCCTGCGTTTCTGAGCCAATAACCTGGGGAACTTGTTTTTCTAAGGTGTTCTCAAATAATGCTGGCTCTGCTGCCTGGGGACTATTTACTTTGAAAACAACAGTTTTAAGAAACACAGCTCTTTCTATATGTATTTTTTTCCATTCTGCCTCTGTCTGACACACATACCATAGGTCTCAACTCCAAATATTAACTCATTAATTTAGCCAGCACATTAAAATCATAGCAACTAGGAAAGCATTTTTTTTTGTATGTTACTCAAAATTTGGTCAATGAAATGTTTAAAATTTTTCCAATTCAGACTCTATCTCAAAGCTATTGAATCAGATTTTTATTTTGGAATCTTTCTGCATAACACATAGGTATTGTAAAAACTTACAATCAACCTGGTAATATTGAGTTTATAGAATGTATAAGTAGTCAGACACATTTTTTTTTGTTGTTTTAGGCACATCTGCACAATACAGCCTACAAATCTGTTCTTTATTTTTCTGTACACTGTTTTTTTGCCTGCATGTCTGTGTGAGAGAGTCAAATCCACTGGAACTTGAGTTACAGACAGTTTTGAGCTCCCATGTGGATGCTGGGAATTGAACTCTGGTCCTTTGAAAGAGCAGCCAATGCTCCTAACCACTGAGCCATCTCTCCATCTCCTATCTGATCAGTTCTTGAACTTGCTATGTATTGGAGTCTGGTCTAAACTTTCAGTCTTCCCAGAACATCCTCCTAAATTCTGGGTTTATAGAAGGCTAGCACACCTGGCCTGAGCAGGTACTTTTTAAAAAAACAAAACACTGAATGCAGTGTTAATATGAAGTATTTTCTAAGAACCAAGAAAAAAGAAACTTTTCTTCTTCATCACTATGGTTTAAAATTATCATAATGAAATAGATTTTCACTTTATTTTTAGCATTATATTTTGATAAAACTATAAAGGCATCAGAATTTGTGTAAACTTGGTATTTACCATTAAAAAGTATCTATTTTCTCCAATTTTCTGAAACATCAGAAATTCCAACCAATAGTACATCTTTCAGATACTGAAACATGAATAAAATGAGAATTCAGTCAATGACATCCTTGCTTCCTCAAATTGTTGGAGAGTCAGAAGAACTTGCCTCCTCACTGCACAGGTTATTTCAGTGAGAAGAAATTTCAGCCTGAAATTGCTGTGATGGAAGCCAGGTGGGTATAAGGACTTCCAAGCCTGAGGAAGACCAAGAAAGGGAGGCAAGAAACAATGAGAAGCCTTCCTCTGGGAGGGAGATAGAGTGGAGGTGAGAGGACTACCTGAAACTCCTGAGGGCCACTACTTCTCTCCTGTGAGGATGCTGAAGTCAAGTCTCAAAAGCCTAGAGACTAGGTGATGAGGTACAGTAAGGCTGTAGCCCAGGCTGGTTTATGTATGTTCCTCAGTTTGTTTATCGGTGTAAGGCACTCCTAGGAGTTGTTCCTCTCTCATGATAAGAGGATGAGCAAATGTATTCTGGCAGTCTGAGAGTCTAAGCACCAGCCAGATGCCACTCTGGATCAAAGCCAATGCTAAGATTTTCTTGGAATGGGTGGTCCTGGCCATGGGCTTCCCTTGACATGTCCTACAGAAAGTACAGACAGGTAATTTGGCCTTGGTAAGTTACTGGAAGTTGACTCTTAGGGCCTGGATCTTTATTTGTGTGCTCTGCTGGGGCCTCTGGCTAGAACTTGCTCATCTGCAGGGGTGGTGTGGGGGTGGCTCTTCTGTTTATAATAATTGCCTAAGGTCAATTGCCTGCCTGAATTTCTAAGCCAGTCACCTGAGGAACGTGCTTCTCTGAAGTGTTCTCAAACAAGGCTGACCCTGCTGTTCAGGGGACTATCACTTTGAAAACAACTGATTCAGGAAGGATAGGTATCCTTCAGAATCTACAGAGGATTAGAGATCTCCTGCCTATACCAAAGCCAGGGTTACTAGAGTCATTTAAATAAGATGTATGTGATTGGCACACGATATCCCCTATACTTTCAGTATATATAGATACTTTTAACAGCCACAGAGACCCAACTGCCATTCGCAATTTATAGTCTTTCCACACACTCCATCTCCCTGAATCCTATGTTTGAACTGAATTTCAACAACACTAATATTCAAACTACTGTGAGACAGTGGGGAAAGTGTGGACTGTGAGAGTCTCATATTTGCTGAGCACAATTCTTATTCTAGGCACGAGGGAAACATCAGTTCAGAAAAGTTAACCTACCTAAGATGGATGGATCAGCTGGAAACAAGAAGTCATGACTGAGCCCAGGCTGTCTGCAAGTGCTATACTATGCTCAGCCCAATTTCCTTGAATTTCAAGACATAGAAGACCACTCACATGCACCTTGCAAAAAGGGAAAACATTGTGAGTGAGCCTGGTGAGCTTCCCGTGGGGGGGCCTAGCAGCCAGTCCTTCCCTATCTCTCATGGGGACTCTTCTCTGTGGATCTTATACCATTCTGGACATTTGCATCCCTTTGGTGTTTAAGTTTCTACTGCTCATTCACAAGTCAGCTCCTGATTTTAATTTTCCCAGCTATGAATGAAGCCGGTATCTCTACACTCTCCAAATAGATGCCGTAGGCAAGAAATGCTCATGCTGAATAATGGTTCCCCTAGTCTCTCTCTTTCATTGTGCCCCCACTAGCATTGACAATCTTGGGTAAGGTGACTCCAGCAGCTCAATCAGCTATAGAAAGGAACAGGAATATGGTCTCTTATATAAACCACAGCCAAATAGGTGAGCAATAACTTTGTTCATTAAGTTATTATGAGTTTGAAATAAAGAAGTTGTTGAAAGATCCCACATATATCTTTTTATAGCTAAGTAATACTCATTTTGTCTAAGCCATTGTGTGGCTGCAACTTACTTTCTGATGTTTAATTGAGCTCAGTTTGACAAAGGCTTCCAAGGACTTTCCCAAAGCAGAGAACTAGGGACTAATGTCATTCCTTCTGTGTGGGTTGCTGCCACACAAAGCCATTTACTTGAGAGTCAGGAAAAATTGCACACCTAATGTTTAAACACGAGTAAAAACACTGGTTTAAGAATATACAAAGGACAATGAGAATCTCTTATCAGGGATTATACTTGTATTGTTCAAGAGGTGAGATCCTCCCTGGAGTTGTTCTCTTGAAAAGGTGTGGTGTGTTAATTGTATTCCCTGCCCTCACTGGCAGCTGTGGGGACCATTCAAGTTAGGGGTGTCATCTGTTGCATAGGTAGGGACACCTCTGGCACGAAGTTCATCATTTGAAACAACTTCATGATAGCAGTTCAAAAGCTTTTGAGCCTTAGCTCAATGCCAGACACAGTGCACGTGTTAGTTTGGAAAGTAAATAAGACTTAATCAAGGTCCCCGGAGCTCAGAGGAGAAGACAGACATTTAACAGGATTTACGTTTAATGGCACAAACACAGGAGACTTAAACACTATGTGGCTAGGCAGGCCCAGCAATGTCTAGGTTGAATCCTGAGTCTTGTTTCTCAGTCAGTGTTTCTCAGGCCAGCATGTCAGGACCCATTCAAGCAGATCATAGCTGCAACCCCTAGAGTGACTGATTCTATATACCTGGGTGGATCCTGAGAGTATGCATTTCTAGCAAGCTTGCTAGAGGTGTGGATACATACTTACCTGGCAGGGGAGATCTCATGATCATAAGGGTGATTTTCCCAAGGTGAGGCTCATCCATTGCTCTCTAGGTATGTTAACCCGTGACTCCTCCAAAGGCAGGGAAGTCGGCTGCATAATTTGTGGTAGCAAAAAGTATTGGTGTTCTATCACCAAAAAGAGATGTGGATGCTGCCAGTCTGCCGGGCAGACACTGAGAAAGCTTTCTCCACTCCATGACTTGGAACAGTATGTTCTATGTCTTGTCCTGAGTTCTGCATAGGAAACCAGAAAAAGAAGCAAGTTGGACCCTCCAACTAGTGATGATGAAGTAGGTGCAGAGCATACTGGTGGCATTGTCTGATGGTGGAGAATATAAATCTGGAGCTCAGAGAATGTATTGGTGGTAGTTGTCAGTGGACAAGCGGTGCCATTCCAGAGGAATTGTGAGATAGAAAAGAAGGTGCTATTCCCCTCCCTGTGTAACACACGCACTCTCTCCATTCCCATCTTTCTTTCTCTCATTCTCTCTTCCTCCCCCCTCTCTTCCTCCCTCTCTCTCTTCCCCTCTCTCTCTCTGTCAAACACACTTATATTCTCTCCCTCCCCTTCCCTTCTATCCTTTTTTCTTCTCTCACAAATATACATTTATTTTACAAGTGTCTTCTGTAATTTACAATGTTTCTCCTCTGAGTATTCAAAACATGTACATTTTGTGGACTTTGTATGGCACCTACATTTTGGAAGTTCTTACAATCTTTCCTTGCTCATGGATACTGTGATCTTCCATTCAGACTGTGTTGATTCCTGGGTAGTCCTAGAACCCTCTTTAGAAGGTGCCAGCCCTGTCTCCTGGCAGGGAAACCTCTAGGCTGAGGCAAGGGTATGTGATGTCAGTTCTGGAACCTGGAGAAATGATAACAGAGAAAAGATGTAGACAAAATCAGGATGGAGATCTTGCCCTGCAAAGACTTGGCAGTGCTGTGGCTGAAACCTGTCTGATAAGGCTCTCAATGAGCCATTTTGATCTTCTTATCAATATGGGCATTTAAAAAGATAGATATCATACTATTGGACCAAAATCATTTGTTCTGATGAAGGGGAAGTTTTTATTTTTAAGAGCTCCATTCTGAGAAACTATGGGTGACTGTGGCTACCATTTTCCATGAACATTAGACTCTAGCTTTTGAAGAAGCCCTTCCATGAGATGCATATAAGCACATCTTCCAGGAGTTTCTGTATTAGGAAGGGTGACATCATTGATTCACCTTGTTCTGAGGCTTGCAGCTTCTAGGACTGAGCAACAACCAGGTTCTCTGGCTCACCAGCCAGCATGCAGATGGCCATTGCGGAATGACCTAATCTGCAATCTATTACATTGGCCAATCAAATAAATTATTACACACAACATATACTCACAGTGTGTATTTATGTGTATATGTGTGTGTGTATGTATATATGCATCATACTAATTCTGTTTCTCTAACAAACCCTAATGCAATATTCAGTTCTGTTTCCTATGACTGATGATGTCATGGGCTTTAGAGAAGAAACCAACTACCGACACTTTCCTAAATCGATATACTTCCCAGCCGCATTCTAAATACCCCTCTGTATAACCACAGATAGGTGTAGCTCTCAAGTCTCATCAAAGAAGCTTCTTTTTGCAGCAAAAAGAGGTTACTGTAGGTATCATCAAAATACAAAGAATAAGTGACCATGAGGTATCCATCCTCAACTGGGATATCTATAACATATTCCTATACCTAAGGAACAACATGAAAGAGGGGAAGCAAAGATGCTAAGAGAAAGAGGATGAGAAGATCATTGAGATACTGTATCCTAGACACAGGAATGTTGCACCCACAATATGGTTACCAATACAAGTTTCGCATAAGACCATACCACTCAACATGTTATCATGGATGGTGGGAAAAAAATCTCGCAAGGCTCAGGCAGGTAATAGTTGCTAAGAGAAGAACTAGTCTTCTCCAGAGACAAGCATCCTCTGGGTTATCCAATCAGAAGTGGTCAGTCCTAAACATAACACTATATATATTTATATATGTTTGAGTGTGGATATATAATTACGTGTGTATATGTATTTATGTATGTATCCAACTCCAAATGAAACACATGGAGTTTACATGTGTGTACACACACACACACACACAAAATCAAAAAAGACATCAACCTTTCCTCCTACTGGGTTGCCTCATCTAGCCTCAGTAGGAGAGGATAAGTCTAGTCTTACTGCAACTTGATATGCCAGGGCTGATTGATATTCATGGGAAGTCATTCTCTTTCCTGAAGAGAAAGGGAGGAAGAGTAGATTAGGGAGGAAGGACTGAGAGGAAAGGAGGAAGGAGAAATTGTGGTTGGGATGTAAAGTAAACTAATTAATTAATTATTAAATAAGAAAAGGTTGAGCTGGAGAGATAGCTCAGCAGTTAAGAGCACTTACCACTCTTCCAGAAGTTTTAAGTTCAATTCCCAGCAACCACATGGTAGCTCACAACCATCTGTAACAGGATCAGATGCCCTTTACTGGTATATCTAGGAAGACACCTACAGTGTACTCATATACACAAAATAAATAAATAAATCTTAAAAAAAAAAAGAGGCCAATGAATCTGAGAAGTACGGAGAATATTGGGTGAGGCAGATATTATGTAAATAGAGTATTCATGTATGAAATTCTTTTTTAAAATGTAAAAGGTAAAAGAAAGGTGAGCTATAGCCAGGCCTGGAGACCACCATTGCAAGGGGATATACATGAAAGCACCAGGCTGGCGGTGCTCACAGCTGAATTCTATTACCCAGTTTCACATGGCAAAGCTCTAATCTTAATTTGACAAATGTAGAGAGAGGTCCTATAAAAATGGTGAGTGAGGTAGATGGGTCCAGTCATTGGACTTTGTCCCATCTTAAGAGGGGATCAGGACACTGACATCCACATAAGGAAGACTGTAGAGATGCTCTGAGCAAATGGTCATTTCCAATCCAAGGAAAAAGCCACAGGGGGAATCAGCTCTGCTTGGCACCTTGACTTACACATCCAGCTCCCTTCATTGTGAAAAAAATAAAACCCCTCTTTTTAAGCCACCAAATCCATGGGATTTTATCAGGCTGTATGAGTTTACTAAGCTTAGGAGACTGTGGAGAGATGGGTAGCAGAGAGAGACTCCTCAGTCATACTTGTGTGTAGACCCCCATTTCAAGAGTGAATTTTGAGGCTTTTTGTCATTGACATGAATGACCTATAACAGGAAGTCCTAGACTGAGAAGTGGTTTACAAATTGTGGAAGTGGTCAGCCTGCCCTGAGGTTGGGGTGCCTGTGAGGTCATCTGCCACAGATACTGCAGCAGATATAAGGAACAGTCGTGAACCTTACAGTCAGATGCTTGCTATAGGATAATTCAATATTTATGTAAAATTGGAAGGTCTCACAGAGAACTCTAGATCAGTTCTCACCTGTTAGCTGTATTAGGTTGGACAAACCTCAGTACGTTGCCAATGAATGGTATGTCTTTGTCTTCTGGGGACACTGCTGAGCTTGCTGGCTGTGCATGTGGTCTTGGTGTAAGTGCCTTCAAGATCATACACTAGTGCAGGCTGAGTGACGGCTGGCTGAGTGAGTGTGCTGTGGTTTGAACGTGGTTCCAGTGTGTCCCCCAAAGGTTTATGCTGGAATTCTGGTTCTCAGTGTGGCAATAGTAAGAGGTGGTGGACCTTTTGAGGGGCAAGGCCTCGTGGGAGTAATAATGTAACTGGTGACATTATCCTTAGAAAGGATGAATGCTGTTTATCCTTCATAGGCTTATGGTATAGGTGAGTTCTAATGAGAGTGGTTTCTTCATCTGGCTGTCCGGCTTCCTATCTCACTGAGTGATCAACTCCCTGCCCCTATCCTGCCAAGATGCCATTTGCTATCACGTGACACACCCAAGAAGGCTCTTACTAGGGACTAAAGCCTGAACTTTTAAGAATCCAAAGCTATAAGGTCAACTT
>NW_022196905.1:18625398-18665852 GCF_008632895.1 Mastomys coucha
AAAGTATCCAGGATCAAGTATTTTGTTACAGCACACATGTGCCAGTCTGCCTGGTCGCTCTCCACCATTTCCATATGTAAAATGACTTATACAAGAAATGAGAAGATTCTAGTGTGGAATTACAAAATTTGTGACAAATTTTCAGTGCTCATGCAATGTTCAAGACAAAAGCAGGCTGTTAGGACTCTCCTGTCCCCAGAAAAACACCAGCCTACCTTCCTTTATGTCTACAGTATGAAGGAACCCAGGTAAGGCTGATACAATCACTGATCAGGGTGCTGGCTCTAAGTCATTGTATTAATTACATTTGTGTTGCTATGACCATTACTGGAAAGAAACAACTTTAAGATGAGGAGGATTTATTTTGATTCAAAGTCTCAGAGGATACAGTTCATCAAGGCAGGCAAGACAGAGTTCACGTGGGGAGCAAGTAGTAGAGTCTCTTTATATCATGATGGACTCAGGAAGCAGAAGGAGCAGATACGATACTCAAAAGCACATCTTTAGCTGCCTGCTGTCAGAGGTTCCCAACACCTAAAGCCTAGAAGATAGCACTACAAGCTATCGACAATCAAAGCACGAGTCTTCTGAAGGGCATTTCCTATTTAAACCACAATAGTCACTAGGACTGGAGAATGGTTTTACAAGACTCCACTTGGAAATGAAGAATAAACTGTATTCAATTCCATTCAGGATACAGTCCTACTGCCTCATGAGAAGCTCTACCTACAGCCTTGTGTGAAATCTGGGTTAGCCTAAAGAGATGGCTTTGTTTAGGCATATGAACTCTGGCATGTAAACATGAAACCTGTTGGACATGGACATTGGAACTGTGGGGAAACTGGGTAGTCAGTGTATGAGGAGACATAATGTCCTGGGGAAAGCTAGGTGTATGGGACATCCCACACACGTGGGCAGAACCAGCCAACAGGAGAAGGGATGAGGAGGAGCAAAGAGTCAGCAGGAGCATAGCCCACAAGAAACACCACACTCTCTACCTTATAGTACAGGTGTATTCTTCATCACGAGCCCTTTGTGTCTAAGGTAACTTGAGAAAATTATTCTTTCTTGACTCTACTAAAAGGAAGAAGGCAAAATATCAGTTTTCTAAGGAAAACTGTTTTTTTAGAAGAGAAAAAATACACAGCTCACCCAAGGGTGTTCATTGCAACGCTATTCATAGCAGCCCAAAGCTGGAAACCAGCCAAATGCCCAACAGGCAAGCATGTGGAGGGTGCCAATTCATAGAAAGGGGTGCCTGGAGGCAGCTGAAACCAAAACAAGACGGGAAGCTCACTCCTCTCTTGTTGAGATGGAAGCAAGCACATCACAGTATTGGGAAAAGGCCAAAGGTTATATAAATAGTTGACATTTCAAGTATTTTTTAACTCTTCCTGTCAACTTGTGAATATAAGGGAAATTTATCTTTTCACAGATGGTTATAAAAAAAAGATGCTTTGAGCCACAGCCACACGGCATTGCTCTCTACTTTTCTGTCTTTGGAACAAAGCCACCACGGAGTTCACCAGCTTGCTGCTAAACTTCAGGGCTGGATGTTCACCCCCAGGATGGGTGTGGAGAGTGCTTCTGAGATAAAGAGGGAAGCAGGCAGACCAGCTCAAAGCTCACCTTGCAGGCCACCCAGATCAGACCTTCAAAGAAACCTTAGATGGAACAGGGTGGGGATGAGGACAGTATGTCCTGTACTATGCAGGAGAGTCAGGTGTGCATTCTTTGTCATTGCATTGTCATCTGACTGTCTGGGCTATTGCTGTGTGTCTCCTCTTCCCCAGAAAGACAGCTACTGACAGCCTCCTAGGTCAAGTTGCCTTTCTGGCGGGGTGATCATGAACAATAATGGTCCTAGAAATTTGTCATCAGAAATCTACTATGCTGGGCAATGTATGAAGAAAAGAGGTTTACCTGACCCACAATTCTGATGGCTAGAAGGTCCAGACAGCATGGAAAAGTATTTGATGAGAGCCCCCTGGCAACATCACATGTCAGGTTACCACCTGAAGTTTAGCAGCAAGCTGGTGATAACTAAGGGTGGTAGAGGTGAGAAGAAAAAGGGTGAGGGGGGGCGGAGATCACATGAAAAGGGAGGCAATAAGAGCTGACAATTTATATTACTTACTTTGTTCATTGCTCTGAGAAAACACCTGACAGAAACAATTTAAGTAAGAAAAATACTTACTTCATTCATGACTTCAGTGGGTTCCATTCATGACGGTGGGTAGTGTGTGGCAGAGCAGACAAGCTCATATCATGGTAGGCCACACAGTAGATAATAGAGAGAGAATAGGGATCCTGATGGTCCACTGGCTTTTCTTCCATCTGGAATTAAACTTCAACATGAGTTCTGATGAGAACAGATCATACTTTTTACCACCATTTGCTGATGGTGGTAGGTAGGTCCACCTAGAATCCCATGTACATATAATCAATGAGTCCTGAGATACTGCCTTGGGAAGTTGGGATTACCATTTCCCCCCAGCCACAAATAAAAAAGGCAGAACTGGTACACCGCCAAGAGGCCATACAGGAACTGAACTGATTCATGTGTCTCCAGATGATGGTTAAAATCCCCATTGACTGTGAGTACCTGCCATGGTCCTGGCATCATATGAGTCAATTGTCCCACTAACTTAGAAGTCCCCACATTGTTACTGAGAACTCTTAATGCTTAGTGTGTAAGAACCTAGCCTGGGTGTTCAGGTTGAGAAGGTGTAATGCTTTGGAAGTGGTTTTAATGCTTTCCCATTTACTTACTCATTCAGTGGGGAGGAGACAAGCATGCCACAGCAGGTGTGTGGTGGTCAGAGGACCACCTTCGGGAGTCAGCTCTTTCCTTCTACCATGCAGATGCCAGGGGCTTGAACTCAGGTCATCAGGCTTCACTGTGTCTTTTTCTGTTGAGCCATCTTGCTGACTCCTGGAAGTAGTTTAAATGTGGTTTGTCTTCCCAGGGTTGATGTACTGACGAATTGTTCCTCATGGTACTTTTCAGAGGTAGGACTTAATGGGAAGTCGCCAGAAGCTCCACTCCAAAGGGATTAAGGTAGGTCCCAAAAATGCTGGGTTAGTTCTCAGAATGGGTTCTCACAGAAACAGCAAACATATAGAACTGTGAGATGAATAAATTTCTTTTCTTTATAAAATTACCCAGCCTCAGATATCCTCTTCTGTGAATGGACTCACAGAGTAGAGAGTGGTATGGTTTGAAACTCACAGTTCCCAGCCAAAGAGTTGTTTGGGAAGATACTGAGGTCTAGTTAATGGAAAGAGGTCATGGAGGATGGGCTTTGCAGATGCCTGTGCCTGCTTCTGTTCTCATTCTCTGCATCCTGATCTGCCACAATGTACTCACCCACATCCACGGCCTGAGCCATATGTACTCCTCTCTGAAGGACAATATCATCCTGAAACCACAGCCAAAATAAAGCCTTTCTCCATTAAGCTGTCACACCATTGAGAAAGATAACTAGTACAGGTAAGAGGCAAATAACTATGCTTGCTGTTCTGTCCAAATTCCTGATCCACAACCCTGCACACATAGTTTTATATGTGACTAAATATGAGTGGGTTGTTACATTATATTATTGAATAATTAGGGGCACAATCACATACAATATAAAACCCATCAAAACAACTGGATCAGGTAAGAATTACCCTGGGGAAATTGCATCAGTGAGTCTGTAGAATTTGTTCAAGCTCAATTCATAAGTGAAGTCAGAATTTGCACCTATTTCTGTCTGACATTAAAACACAAAGTCTTTTCCAGACTTTGTGATTTCACATAGCCCCAATAGGATCATCTCCACGGAGCCCAGTGAGTTTCCCTTGAGAACGATGGCCCCTGTTGCAGAAGTTCCCAATGGATACCAGCATTTTATGGGTACACAGAGATGGTAGTGCTCAGGAAAAAAAAAGCACCTGATAATTACTGTCTGTGCCACCTATTCAACAAAATCCCAGTCTCCCTGAACTATAGCGCACTATACTCAAATGCTTAAGAGTCCCGTGGTGTTTAGAGGATCCATGCAGTTCTCCCTCTGAGATGCTGCTAGGTATCTTTGATCTGGGCATTATAGTCCCTGACCAAGAATCTTACTGCCACCCTCTGAGGTACTGAGAAGACTATCAATATGCACATCTTACCTGCATATCCAATAACCTTGCTCAAAGTCAGCATTTCAGCATGTTTGTCAAATGAAGATGTCAACTCCAAGGCCTTGATGCTGTAGAGTGCAGGCTCTCCTATTGGTTCCACTTTCTGCCCCATTGACCATCTCTCTCACCTCCATCAAGGACCCCTAGGATGTAGGGCTTCAGATTGATCTAAGAATAAACTGAAGGAGACCATTTATACTGTGGCAGTCAATCACATCTCAGTACTTACCTTTTCTGTAAATGAATCTCGATGTCCTAGCCTATATACTCCTGCTTGATAAGGGCCCTATCTCCTTTTTGTCTGGGACCTGAAGCCATGATCTAAATGTAATTCCATAAACTCACCCCCTTACTAGCTGCCTCCGTCCACTTGACATATACTATAGTTTTGAATGACACCTGGTATCCTGTGGCCCATCAGGAAAACACCTCCCTCTTTCAGACATTTTGAATACACTGCTTACCTGCATATTCAATGCCCTCCTTCCACAGTAGGTGTGTCTTTTGGGTGTGTCTTCAAGCTACCTAACAAAGTGCAGTCCCCAGCCTGTGGTTATCTCTGGGCTCTAAGAGGTCAGAATTCCAAAGATGGCACTCATAGCCGTCTTCAAATTCTCTAAAAACAAGGAATCAAGAGAGAAAGGGGAGATAAGTTAAAACCCTGCTCAATTATGGACTTTTTTTTTTTTTTGATTATCACCCTTTTTTTTTCCACCTTGGATCTTGGACACTGGTCTAAATAGAAATAAAATCACATTGTACCACCCAACAGTAAACAAAAACACCTTTCCTAAAAAGAAAAATATTGATCATATTACAATCTAATCACAGAATTATACATAAATGATACCTCAGGAGCTTATGGGTTGAAATAACTGATTACATAATAAAAATAATAAAATGGCAAGAAAATGATAAGAGAGACAGCTCTGAGTAGAGAAAAAAGATGTGTAGGTACAGAATCAGTCAAGTCGGAAATAGAAGCTCTTAGTTAAGTGGCCTTGAGATATTTCACTTCTCCAAATTAGCGTCCTAGATTACAACCTAAGACCCTAGCAGCATTTACCTCACAGTGTATTGTAAGTATTAACTGAGACATACATGTAAAATCAGTGTTTACATAAAACATTCGTCTATATGTAAGATGATGCAGACGCTTCAAAGATGCTTGTCTGGGGAAGGAAGAAGAAGAAAAAGGAGAAGACGGAATAAAAAGTAGATAGAAGATGAGAAAATACATTTTTCTCCTGGAAAAGCCTTCCACATGCACTCACTGCATCTTCGATTCAGACAGGCTGTCAATCACAAGAATTCTTGGTTAGCCCTACACAGGAATGAAGGAGAACGACCATAAAGCACAAGTCTGTGCACGTGACATGCTCCCCTGGCCAATAGAGGGCACAAGGACCCCAGAGGACGCAGACCCTCAAAGCACTGCTCCCCACCTGAAAGGCTGCTCATGTTCACCTATGCTACATTTTATCAAGCACATTCCCAGAACCATTTTGCAGAAATATTAATCCTCCTCATGAGTATATACTGTCCGAAAGAATGAGTTTCTGCTATTAAGAGTTTTGACATTGATTGTAAGTCCTCACTTTAAAAATACGTTCCTCCTCACCCAACTTACACACTGTGGAAGGTATGCTGACACTAAAACCCCAGTAGCTCTGAGCAATTTTTACCACTTAAATAATTTTACCCTTATATGGGGTCCTTCTATTAGCCCTGAGAATTATGTTATTAAAACCATGAAATGCACTGGATGAAAATATATTTCATTAAGTAAAGTTTGTATGACATTAGCAGTTAATTAACTTGTAATTGAAATAGGGGGTTGAGCTGACTTTTTTTTGAGGCTAAAAAGAATCACATATTTTGGAGGCACAACTATGTAAAAACTAGAGTTTGTAATTGCACGCTTGCCTTCACATTCTGACTCCATGTAGAATTTTATTAGAAGGCTACCTTTGACTAAGATGGGACCCTGGATTTTCACTGCCATAAAGACCCTACACATTTGTTTGGGTCCTTCTGGTTGTCTAGTCGCCAAGCAGCACACTCCTTGGACCTTCTTTCATGCTGCATCAAAGTTTAAAATCCCAAAACCTACCTTCCTCCACTCAGGATATAGGTGGGGACCTTGTTCAGAGCAAGATGTAAAAATGAAACTTCCTAGAAGCTTCTGTGATGAGCGAAAGGAAAACATCTCCTTGGTCCCTTGGACATAGTCACTAGAGTCACTGGTTTTTTGTTTTTTTGTTTTTTGTTTTTGTTTTGTTTTGTTTTTTTTGAGCCATGTCTACATTACTGGCGAAAAGCATTAAGGTGAAGCCAGAACCTTGAATTTGATCAGCCAAAACTGGAAATTCCTGGGGTTTGGACTGGTCAACCTCATTGTCCAAGTCATGTAAATGGATGATCCACTTTCCAAGTTGGATGGAGATGTCTTGTGGGGTGCCAGCCCTGCTCCAGAGTGAGGTCTTCCTCTGGTGGCTCTCCTTGCAACCTTTTCCTATCTGTGTCATATCTTATGCTTGTGGACTCTGTGATGTCTTCTATGCCCTGGAGTATCGAAAGGGCAACTATGTATGATCCCCATTTCTAAATGGAATAATCAGCTTCAGAATCATACAGCTCAATGGGATCCTTCAGTGGCTTCCTCAGATCCTTGCCCCAGATATACAGAGCCTGGGTCCCAGCTGCCTGGGTTCTGTGGCAAGGCCACTGGGCTCCAGCTGAACTTCCAAGCGATTCTTTAAAGCAGCTTGGTGTTTACATGCATGCTCCTCCGTGGACCGGTGTGTGGGTGAAGTTACCTCAGCCACCTTTCCCATGCAAGTCAGTGATAGTGGTGGCCCTGTTACCAGCTCTGCTATTCAGTCAAGTGTGATTTTTGTGGCAAAGAGCCAGGCTCTTAATTCTTTCTTTAAATGTTAAATAGAGTATAAACCAAGCTCTCTTCTATCCCAGTCCCTACCCACAAAGCCAAGAAACATGTTAGCCCTTGTCAACTCACTGTACAGGCCATTCATCTGAGACCTTCTCTGACTCCCACAAGGAGTGTTCTCCTACTTCATGTCCCATTCTCAGGGCCAAGCGGTGTTCCAGTCCTACTACATGGCACTCAACCACTCCTGTCTAATCCAGAGCCTCTCAACTGCATGCTGACCCTCCATGCCCAATGCTGACCATCCTTTTCAGAGTGACCATTGTCCTTACCTGTCAGTGTTTTCAGCTACTCTCCTCCATCTGTAGAGAAGTCAGATGGAGTTTTCCAAAACTATCTGGAGTCACCTGTCAAAAAATGAACTCAAGTCAGATAATAGTGTAAATTGTAAGACCTAAAATGACAGAACTTCTAAAAAGAAACATACAAGAACACTGTTGTGATATGGAGCAAGGCATGGATTTCTTAAATGGGACACAAAAAAAACCAAGTATGAACAATAAATCGATGCCTTACCCTCTAAAATACAAAAACTGCTCTTTGATGCTTGAAAAGTTGAGAGGGAGAGAAGGGAGGGAGGGAGGGAGGGAGAGAGGAAGAGAGGGAAGGAGGGAGAGAATACCAGCAAAACATGTACCTATACTGAAGAAACTTTAAAATACTATAAAAACAACCCAAAAGAAACCTAGTTTGAACAGACACTTCACAAAATAGTTGTCAGATCCAACAAGTAAGCACGGGAAAATGTGCTTGACACATTAACTATGAGGGAAATGCAAACTAAAAGCAGGAAAGGCATAGCAATACCCTCTAATGTGGATGGCTAAAACCAGGAAGGCTGATGAGCAAGTCAGGAGATGTGGAGCAGCTGGGGCTGTCGTGATTTTCGGTGCAGATGCAAATGGTATAATTACTTTGAACATAATTTGGAAGTTTCTGATAAAACACACTACAAGACCTCTCTGTTTTGCTTAGCTGTTTACCCTGGGGAAATGAAAACTTGTGTTTCCACAAAAAGCTTTTTCACAAAGAATTCTAGCAATTTTATTCATAATTGCCTAAAACAGAGACTGACCCAAGTTTCTCCTTACCGGTGAAAGAGTGGAAAAGAAGGACACACACCCCCATAGCATGGAATCCTAATCTGTATTTAAAAGGAACAAGGTCTACATTTGGAAACAGCACAGGTGAATATCATCCGCACCATGTGGAGTGACTTTCTGTGCTATTCTGTCCATCTCCAACAGCAAAACCACAAGGTCAGAAGGCAGGTGGGTGGTTATCTGATGTGGGGCCCAGGGGGTGGGGTAGGGTGGGGGTTGACTGCAAGGGTGGGGTATGAAGCAACCTTTTGGGGTCAATACTGTCCACTATCTTTACCGGTTACACAACTGTGTACCATTCTAAACTCCACACACGTACTTCTTACAAAAAGGGACTTTTCCCGTCAGCAAACTGTCTCAATAGATGGAACTCGGGGCATATTTTCCAAGGAGTTCCCCCATTTCACTTTGAAAAGTCCTTTTGAGTCTAGCTATTCAAGAAAAGTAGAGCTTATATTAAGATGTCATAAAACAAAATTCTATAGATAGTCCAGAGGGCATCCTACTGTCCCAAGCCTAGAAGGTGGGGAATGGAGGGTCCCATTTGTGTCTACCGAGTTTCACTCTGTGGTCCTCATGTAGCTTTCTATGTCCTGACCTCCATGGATACTTCCAGTCTATAATTCCAGGTATAGCATCTGATGGTTCAGCGGGTCCCTCTGTCCCCTGGATAACACACCAGGGATACAGAGCCCTTGTTCAAGGTGTTACCCTCACCCGTCAGAGATCAAGAAAGCAGGAATTGTTGGGGACAGTCCATAACACACGTCATCTTCTAGTGGCTTTAGGTTAAATGTAAATGTCTAAGCCTAATGAGTGAGGTGCCCCTTACCCCTTCAGTCTCCCTCTCCAGTCTCAGCCTCAGCCTCCCATGCCCCAGCAGCAGCTCCAGCTCCCAAAAGCCTTTGGGCCTTTTTAGGTTCCTCTTCACCTCACCTCTCAAGTTTGAGATTCTAGATCCCTTTCAGGTCACTGCCTCCGCCAGAAAAATTCTGAATGCCACACTGGATTATTCATCTCTAGATTCTGGAAAAGTTGTATCTCTCTGTCTTAAATAGCTCAGAGACCTGAAGCATTTGGACTACTCACGTGCATGTGTGCACAGTAGGTTAAAAATGCAGATCAAGTTGGGACTTGAGACTCGTGTGTTAACCTCAGCTCTATAGACACTGAGATAGGAAGATCCTGAAACGAGACCATCCCACGAAGGTGCTTGCTGTGCTGCCTAGATGGATTTAGAAACCCGGTGTAAAAAGCCTTCTGGGTTTCTGCGGCAGCCACTATGCCAGAATTTGTGTCCCTGTGTTTTTAAACACCTTAGAAACACAAGGGAAGGATTTTTGTTTTTGTTTTTGTTTTGTTTTTGTTTTTTGGGTTTTTTTTTTTTGAGGGGGTTTGCTTTGGGTTTTTTTGTTTGTTTGCTTGCTTGCTTGCTTGGGGTTTAGAGTTCATGGCTTCAAAGGATTCCTTCCATCATGGCATCGAAAGCATGCAAGCTCTGATCATGGTGGTCAGAAAGGAAAAAGGATAGAATGAGAAGCAGGTATTTACCTTTAAAGTTATATGTCAAGAGACCTACTTCGGAATCCATCCAGGTTCCATCTCCCAAGTATCCACCACCTCCTTCCTGAAGCAGCACCACTGCTAAAGATCAGTGCTCCATACAGGAACCTGTAAGAGACAGGACTGTGAATGGCGTTTCATATACAAATCATAACACACTGTGATTTCCTTATGACTGCAGATCACTCACTGACCCACCAGGGTGTTCTGTTGGACTGTCCTCAGACTGGCTGGTCTCTGGTTTCCAGCTCTGCCTTCTAAGCTATTCCAGAAGGCACCATGTGCAGTGAGGACGGAGCGGCAAGACTAGCATCTGTCAGGATGCCATTTAACCCTCCATGCCTTCCCTCTGCCAAAGCTACTGGCAACATTTGAGACGATGCCTGGGGCTGAGAGAGCACTCCGTTCCTTACTCCATTCATTTACACTACGGAGACATTCACTTGACTGCTATTTTTCCAATGACTTATTCCATTTAGTACCTTCTTTTGGCCAGGGGCTTCCCTGCTGCCTGCAGGACACTAGCAAAAGGTAAATACTTACCAGTGACAGGAAGATTCCTACAATCAGCAAGGGAGACAGATGTTAATCAATTCATTACTAATTTACAACTAGAGTCTATCAGATTCTCTACTTTCAGCTGAATGAGCCTCCTGAAACTCATGCTTGGATAATGGAATTTCTCACTACCAAGGACTCCTGTTTCCTGCCTTAACACCCAAGTCAAGTTCATATATTACTCCTTTGGGAAGTTTGTGAGCCTCAAAGCCATCCTGTCTTGCTCAGGAGGCTGGGTTCTCCAGGCTCATTTATACACTGCTAACCTTACAATGTATGGGTCTGTAATACCTCTGTTAGGGAATGTGTGGGCAGGGGGCGCTGGGAGTCTGGATATGAGATGGAAGTAATGGAGTCTGCTCACAGAACTGGCCAGGACCTCCCTCCGCACCGGAGCTCACTGCAACCCTAATGCTACAGCAAGAATAAGGCCAAAACCTTTGTTCAGAAAGGTGCTATATGAGTCCTACCGGCTGAGGTCTACAGGGAACCAGGAAATTTGGGGGTGAGGGCCTGTCTAGGGCTTTGACATCAAGAAAATACTTGATATTTATCTCTATACCATTCTAGTTAGTAGTAATGCCTGAAAAGCACAGATTAAACTTTCCACCTAGATCACTGGACTGGTCTTGTAAGAAAAAGCAATGCTCTAAATTATCAGATAAACTGAAAAAAAAAAAAAGAATTTAAACCTAGATTAAGTACACATTTCGTACCAATATAAATCTGTGGATTTGAAAGGTATGTGGTTGTTATATAAGAAAACATCTCCATGTTTGGAAAGGCAACATCAATACGTAGAGGGCTGAAGGGTCCACACTGTTTGGAACTTACCAACAAATCGATTCAGGGGGGAAAAAGTATTGCGAAAGTATGTAGAAACTTTCAAACATCTGTAAAAGTTCTCTGACCTGACAGGCTTTGTGTCTGGTGCAGTATGGATCTCTGGTGAGACCCTGCAGGAAAACTGAAAAGTTTGAAGCAAATCAACTTGGGAAAAGTTAGCCCAGTTTTCTCTGCTTTGGTTCGCTTTTGAGTCCTTTGTCTACAAAAGACTTCTTGTGTTCCTTTCCCCGGGAATCTAAGACTTATTCCCATCCCTTTCTCTGGATTTTCACCTTGTGTGTTTCTGAGTCTGGACCAACGGCCAGAAACAAGAGTGAGTGTTCAGTTATAGGAAAGGAAAAACTTTTCATTGATTACATCAATCTGAGGTCGGAAAAACCACTGTTAGAAGCAAGAGGTACCGAGCAGTGCTCAAAAAGAGCGTCGGACAACACGCACAGCTTTCAAATCTTTGCCGTGAGCTCACTCCCAGCTTCTCGACCTTCTAGAAGTTACTTTTAAGAAGTTACTTTTAAGACTCAGTCTCTCTAGTTTCTGCCGTTGTTCTAGGAACAACCTCAGAGGCCTGAGTGACGGAGAAGAAGGAGAACTCACGAATGTTTCACACCACGTGTCTTCTCAACTACGGTGATTTACGGTCGGGGCTGTTTTTACAAAGCCGAAAATTCAAGAAAAAGGTGTAATTATTGGTCTCCTATCTGTACTAGAAAAGCGACACAACATAGACATTGAGAATTATTTCGAAGGGGGCCGCTCACATTTGCCCCGTTGCCTTTTCGTGGGTCACTTTAGAAGCCGGGCACGGCCCGTCTGGGCTTTTTACTTTCATGAGGGCCCCACTTCAGAGGTAAAGGACACGAGGCTTGCTCGGCTGCCTCAAGAAAACAATGAAGGGCCTCTCAGGCTTCCCTCCTTCGGCTACTCACACGCAGCTGGCGAAACTGAGGCTGAGAAAGGTGAGGCTCGGACCCGACCCGACCCGCCCCGCCCCGCCGTGAGCAAGCCCGAGTTTCCTCGGCCGGGGCCCGGGGCTGCCCACGACGGTGTCGGGCGGCCGCAGCCCAAGGAAGAATTTGAACTGTGCGGTTGGGGAGTTACTTTTCTGAGTTTCGAACAATTCCCTTCCGAATGGCCCTTCGGGACAGGTCCGGTCGGTCTTCCGCCGGCGCGGCCGCGCACCCGGGCGGTGGCGTGGCGCCGGGGGTCCCGCGCGCTGCAAGCATGGTGGGCGCGCGCCCGCCCGGGGCGGGAGAGCATCGTGCCACGCCAACCCCGCGAGCCCGCGCCCCCCGCGCCACGCCCTGCGCCCAGGCCGCGGCTCCTCCCGCGCTGGCGGCCGCCGAGCGGTCCGGGCGGCGGCGGGAGGAGGAGCAGGAAAAGCGGCCGGGGGAGGAGGAGGCGGAGGCGGCGGCGGAGGCGGGGAGGGCGGGCGGGGCCCGGAGAGTTTAAAGCCCATCGAGGGGGTGGGGTGCGGGGAGGCGGCAGGAAGGGAAGGGCGCTGCGACCAGTGGCGGGCGGGATTCGCGTTCCGAGACCCGCGGGAGCACGAAGTTTCCGCGCACCGTCTCGCGCACGGCGACCGGGACCGTCCAGGGTCCGTCTTTGCCTTCGGCAATTTTTTTTTTTCTTCTCCGTTGGGACTCGTGCAACGTGTGGCCAGCGGCCACGCGGAGGCGACGAGGAGCTGCACGTCAGGTAGGAGTTGGGCGGGGAGCGGCGGCAAGTTACTTTTGTGGTCCGTCCGCGCCTCGCGGGGCCCCGCGGCCGAGCGGCTCCCCGCGCCGTCATTGTCTGCGCTCGGGGGCCGCCCGCGATCGGGACGCGGGGCCCCGCGAGGCGCGGCAGGCGGAAGGGCGTCGCCTGGGGGGGATGTGGGGGGAAGTTGGGGGGCAGCGGCGCCCCCCGGGCCCCGCAGCGGGACGGCGCGGGATGGCGGGACGGGGCGGCGGGCGCGCGGCTGCGGCGCCCCGCAACGCTCTCCTCTGCGCTCCAGCCCACGGGGGGGAGGTGCGGGGCCCCGGGCGGCACATTCTTGAGCCGTCTTGTCCGACGGCGACGGCTCGGGGGGCTCGGGCGGGGGCTGCGGTCAAGGCCGCGCTTTCGGGGGCCACCGCCCTGGAAGGTGGGCGCCGGGGGGGTCACCGGAGAAGCGGGTGCTCCCGCTGCGCCCCGGGCCTCGGCGCGCGCGCCAGGCGGACCGGGCAGCGGTGCCAGACACTCCCAAGTCCCAAGCGAGAGCGGCCCCGGTCGCGGTCGCGGACAGAGGATCTGTCCCTCCCCCCACCCCCCCATCTCAGGTCCCAACCCCCACCCCTTTCTTTCTTTGGGTCTGTTAGTGGCCCCGCTACCCGTCGCTGGGGCCTAACACCAAGTTTGAGGGCTCGAGAACTAGCAGCCCGCCAGCGGTGGAAACGTGATAAGAGCGGTACCGTTTGCAGAAGGAAATTTCTGATGCAACTCTCCGCCTTTGCTGATTGCCTCTCCAAACGCCTGCCTGGCGAGGGCCTGCGGCATGTGCGTTATGGAAATTAGGGTATTCTTCACTTTAAAAAAAAAATGTATTTGTCTTTTCTTGGCCTTGGAAGAAACCCCGCGAACTTCTTTTCATTTGCTTTGACCGAAAAGTAGGAGAGCCACAGGTGATTTTTACAAGGCCCTGGTTCTTTAAGATGTTTTTGAAAAACTCTTTTCTTGTAACTGTTTCATTCAAGAGATGCAAAGAAAAAGTCCAAAACAAGTAGCATTAGTGAGTAAATATGTGTTATTGCACAACTTTCCCTTTGCGGCTGTTTAAAAGGCCAGGCCCAGAAGACTTTGTTTCAGAAAATGCTGATTCAGCCATTTGGAGCCCCTGAGTTTCAGAAATGGTGCTCAATTTAACGTTTCGCCCTGCTTCACCAGAACTCCAGTCGTTAACATCCCCCCACCCCCCACCCCGCACCCCTGCGGGCACAGGCTAAGGCTAACATTTTAGTGAGGTTCCTATTTTACAGAAGTGGACTTCGAGTTCTGGATTTCTGCAGCTGAGGGAATTGTGTAAGGCAAAGGATGAGGGAGTCTTAAGAGTATTTCAGCAAGAGTGCTGCGATCAAATGTGCTCCCAGGAATGATTCTTGCCTACCAAATTTTTTGTCTTAAAAAAATCAAAAGTTTAGGATTACTGAACATACTTTTTTTTTTTTTTTTTTTTTTTTTTTTTTTTTTTTTTTTTTTTAGTTTTACTGGGAACATTTGAAAGAGGACTGCATGGGCCAGTCCCCACATTACAGGGAGGGAATTTGAGGACAGACAGTTGCAGCCCAGCAGGCATTGCCGTAACTGAGAAGTGTAGCCACTGATACTGCATTTCCCAGTTTACAAGGCTCTTTCAAAAGCCCTGTTGCTTTTTATCCACTTCGTGGCCCCCACGGTCCCCATTTCACAGGTCTGGAAACCAAGGCTCAGGAGGTTAACTGGTATGCCTCAGGCCTCACCAGCTAACAAAGGACAAAGCTCTAGGGAGACCTCCTGAGCTTTACACGTCTGCAAAAGCACGTCCACTTCTAGAAGAGATGGTGTGGAGGAGGGACACCCTGCTCCACACACAGCAGAGCAAATGGAGGACGGGGCCTGGTTTCTTAGACCAGTCGCTTCCAGCCTTCCAAGATTAATGCCACGTAGACCAAGCAATTATCACTGGGGTTTTTTTCTTCTTCTTTTTTATACTTAAATACTCATTTATTTTGAGAAGAAACTTCAATGTTCATGAAATCATGAGTTTAATATGGTAACTTTGTTCATTATAATTAAAATTAAAATGTTGTGTGGCCCCTAAATCACTTACACATTACTTGGCCTATATTGCTTATGAGGCAATGTTGGGTTGGTCAAAGTGGATTTTGTAGGCGGACTAGGGAACTAGAAAGCAGGGCAGATTTTTGGTGGCTAATTGTCTAGGAGTTTGTATGGTGGTTACTGCTCTGATTGGAAGCCAGAGCAGCTATGTCTCTCCAGTTAGCCTCCACTGGGCAAGAAGAGCAAAATCAGAACCAAAGATCCAGCTCCAAACTTATTTAGGAGTTGCTGAACCCGCTGGGTCAGAGGCTTTACAGTGTTTCAAAGCCAAACTTTGGTTGAACCAAGACATCCATGTGCCTTTAGCTCATTTTAGAGCTGTACAAATTCTTGATTGGTATATCTTTTAAAAAAAAACCTGGTATTTTATAAATGGTATAATTTGAGAAACCTGTTTGCTTAAAAGTTTGTTCAATGTGTAAGAAACTACGATGGGGGCAATTGTCCATCTATGGAGACTCAGTGCTAACTGCCGACATTTCAGTGCTGGCACCTTCATAGGAGGGAAGCCTGTACATAATCCAGTGTCTGTTTCTCAGTCCGTTAAAACAACATGGAGGGCAGACGAAGCAGCTCAGTGTAGAGCCATGATGAGGCCTTGGCTGTAACTCCAGCACCAAGTCCTCCTCCCTGCAGAAATTCCCCTCACAAAAACCCACAGCAGTATAGAGCTTTGAAAGGAGAAAATATTACTTGCTTTTCATTTAGGTGGTTGGTCACATGTTCAAATTTAAATCTTTTCCGTTAGTGAAGCTGTTTTTGATTTTTTGGGGGGGGGTCCATTTTTTTTTTCTTTTTCTTTTTTTTCCTTTTTTTTTCTTTCTTTTTTTTTCTTTTTTCTGGGTTTTTAACCCACCATTTTATTTTTTTTACTTGCCTGTAGAAGTTTATTTTTCTCCTCTTTTGGCTTTTTGATTTCCATCAAAGTCACAGACTTTACAACGCTCAGAAATTGAACTTCGCTTCAACAAAGACATCTGTTGTGCCTTCAGTTTCATCCTAAAGCTGTAGGAATTTTTTTTATTTCTTAAGAATTTATTAGATAAAAATCGTAGAGCACAGATTTTTAAGCCTCATTTTTAATACAGGGATTTAAAGCTAGGTGTTTCCCTGTAAGCACTGTTTTGGCTGCATCCTGCAAAGTTTCATACTGCAGTCATTATTTTCTTATAAAAAAGCTCAGAAAAATGGGAGAGTATGGGGAAATTTTGAGGCAGTCAAATTACCTTGGAGAGCTGGCAAATAGGTGCTTTGGGACTTGGGATTTATTCTTCAGGGTTTGTGTGCTAATGAAAAGGCAGATTGAAAGCTTGTTTATAAAAATGGAGTGAAAATGTCATGATTGTCCTTTGAGATATCAACCACAAAACCATTTTCTAGAGTTATCAAAAAGCATCTGAGAGAGAGATGAGTACCTCTGTTTTCTGCTCTGGAGGTGGACAATAGGAAGTTTTCTTTATTTCCCCCCTGTGCTGGAGTATTCTTTAATCTTAGCCATTTACTTCTCACTAGATTTTGGAAAGATTTTTCTTTTGATTGTTCAGATCCTAAATTAGAGTTGCTTGTTACTTGATCTGAGCCCAGCCAAACAGGACTTCTTGTTGCTCACATCTACTGGGGCAATGGGAATATGTACTTAGAGGAATTGCCTTTCTCACTGTGGCATTTCCTTTATGATTTGCTTGACCAGCAATTCCTTTGTCTCTTGGTTCTACAAATTACTACAGTTCTGAGTCTGAACAAGTTAACTAGCCCCCTCTGTAGAATGGAAGCTTGTGGAATAGCATAAACTCACAAGGTCCAAGCTCAGATGGGCAGAAAGTTGGTCTATATAAAGGGGTCTCTGGTTTGCAGGCATAGGAAGCCTTTAACATTTATCTTCAGGCTCTAAAGATTTGCGTCTGGACTCCACAGAGGCTTTTATCCCAGCCGGGACTGAAATGCGCACGTACACTTATCCTGGACATGCTGACCACGTCCCCTGGGGAGTGGCTGCAGCCCCATTCCAGGGCTGTGCTGGTGGGCAGCCCCACCCCTCACTGACTTCCTTGCAGGGTTTAAAGCCAAGTAATTAGGCCTGAGTAACTGCCATTAACAAGGCGCTCCTAAAGCACATGGCAGAGAAAGAGCCTTGTTGGTCCTTATCACCCTGCCATCATTGTCACCAGCTAATGCTCAGTTGGAGGCCTGGGTTTCTCACTGGCCTGGGCTTCTCACTTGCGCCTCAGAGCAGGTAGAGCTGCAGAGTGGAGTCTGGCTGGCTGATGCAGAGTGATCAAGCATGCTCTCTGGTGGCTCTGTGTAAGCTTCTGACAATAGAAAAACCATGCTGGATGCCTGCAGGTCCTTCTTACCTTCCCTCCTGTCCTATGGGAACCAACAGCTATGAACTGGAACATGACTTAACCACAAACTGCCTTCACTTTTCAGATTTGTAGGGACTTTGGCTTGCTTTTTTTTTTTTTCTCTTTCTCTCAAAAGTGCTGGGGATCAAACCTAGAACTTTGTTCTCATTAAAAAGGTGTTCATTGTGGAGCTATAGCCCTAGATCTTAACCTTAATATTTTTTTTTAAGGTATCATCCCTGGGACTTCACAGGTAAGTTTACAACTAAGATACGCTTCAGTGTAAAAGCCTATGTATGTTAATACTGTTTGACCATCTATAATCTGAAAATCAGAAATCACAAATCTGAACATTTTTGAGTGGCAACTTAATACTGTAATGAATGGACATTCATTCCTACCCTATGAAAGTTATTACTAGGACACAACATTACTAAAAGTGTTATATAAAATTATCTTCAGGCTGTGTGTACATAGTATATAATAAACAGGTGCATTTTATGTATAGACCTGTGTCTCGTTCCTAACATACCTCATAGCTCATTGGTATATAAATAATCTAAAAATCCAAAACCAAACAAATAATCTCCTGCCTACCAAATTTTAAACTTTAAGCAATAGTTTTAGGATTCTCTGCTCCAGGTAACTCATTATTACTACTAAAAGCTACTATGAGTAGAGCTACTTTTAAATTTAGATGTTTACACAGTAGCCTCATGCCTGAGGACAATGCCCTGCACTGAATGTGGGGCCTGCTTAGGAGGACTGCTACCAAGAAGGTCTTTGTGTTGGGGTATTGGGTAGGAGGCAGAGCCAGGTGAGTTGGGAATCTATGGAGTGTCTCTCTGGGCTGGCTTCACCCACAGCCTGTAGAGCCCATCTTCCCACCTTGGCATCTATGGGGCCAGTACAGGCTGTGGTGTACTTTTCCCTGAAAGCCTACTGGTTGCCAGTTCTAGGGAGCTGCTTGCTCTCTTTCGATGAAAATTGTGTGGATCTTACAGAAACCACTCCAGAATGTTCCTAGAGAGATGGGAACAGTATGCACTGTGCTGTGCACCTCCACATTGTGGTGACTGAGCACAGGAGGAGGGAGAAGGTGGTAAAAGGAGTGCCTCCCTTCCTTGTTGGATCATCCCTAGATATCAGGTTGTGCCTGGCCCTTCTCTCTAATTTGTAGCCTGCGGGGCTACAAGTGCACACAGGCTGGGGCACTATCCCCCTGGCTCTCTGAATTACTTACTGTGTGGAGGGACACAGGCTCAGTTATCAGATCAGAGAAGGCAGGGGGTTCTTTGTTTGGATTTGGGTTGTTTTTTTTTTTTTTTTTAATCAGAATGATAAATAAGCCACTAGTAGTTTCAACAAAATTAAACTGTTTTTCAAAAAACTAGACTGAGCTGCAGTCCCTCACATTTACCTTCATAAACAGAGGCTAAATAATACATAGAAATCCCTGTGATCTAACCCTGCCCCCAGCTCTTGTCTCCCCCCTGGAGCTGAGGGTTTTTTTTACAGTTTCTTTTACTGTAGAAGGTGAAGATTTTGCCTTGTTGTTCTGTCCTAACTATTTTGTTTCTTTTGGCCAGATAAGGCATGTGCAGAGTGGGGACAGTCCCGTAAGTGCCATTCACATCTCTGGCAGTGTAGTCTATGGTGGAAACTTATTCTAAACTCACAGAACATTTTACTTTTTGGTGTAAGGGGTTTTTTTGGGGGGGGCATTTATCTCTCTCTCTCTCTCTCTCTCTCTCTCTCTCTCTCTCTCTCTCTCTCTCTCTCTCTTTCTCTCTCTCTTTTTGGCCTAGGTGTTTTTATGTTATCTACTGTCCCCAAACAGACACAGATCGTATCTTTAGATACATTAGATAATCTCTCCATTTTTTGTTTTGTTTTGTTGGGGGTTTTTGTTTGTTTGTTTGTTTGTAAGCAATCTTTTAGGTACCCCTTGTTCATGCCTACAGTCACTGGGGACTCCCTGCACGTTGAACATGGCCAATGCTGTGTCTTCTACCTACAGTCATGGGGACTGCCTGCACGTTGAACATGGCCAATGCTGTGTCTTCCTTCTGCATCATCCTTACCATGGCCTTTGCTTTTCTCATGGATCCTACATTTTTTTTTTTAATTTCTTGGTTTATCAAACCTAATGGAGAGCAGTCTACAACAGCTTTTCTCAGAAGAGGTACCTTGTATGGGTGAAATATCCTCGTTCTAGCCTCATTTGTTGAATCCCTTTCTAAATTTCAGTTAGTTTTCCCTCAAAGAGTTAAGCCCAGCTATTGATTTAGGGAAGCCAGAAGCTGAAAATGAAGCTCATTTAATTTTTAATTTTTTTTTTGAATGAAAGAATACCAAAGTGTTTGTTTTGGGGGATGGTGGTGGTTTGGCTCTGTCCTTGTTGTGTCTGGAAACTTAGGGATTCTCATTTTGTGTGCTGAATTCCTTTGGAGCTGTAACCTGGTGGAATCAACAGGGTAAGTTGAGGATTCTTTCAAGCAAGAAGCAATTTTTTTCCAAGTCTTGGGCAATTGAATCAGTTCTTTTAATTCCTTCATTTTCCAAGCGTGGTATGACTTCCTTGGTTTTTTTAGCCTTCTACACTTGCTCTTTGGTGATTGAAGCCAAGCCTTCACTCCTGTGAGGTAAGTACCAACTGAACTCAGGCCTTTGCTGGATCTGTTATTAAAAGTTTTGATTTATATGTCTCATGGGGCTTTATGTTTTATGTAATATCTTTAATTTTATCTGTAACCTTGCTATTAACTTTTGTTTGTATTTTCATTTTTAACTTTAAAGGACTTTTTTGTTCATTTATTCGTTGTTGTATTGGAAGTTGAATTCAGGGCTTCATACATGCTGGACAATAGCTCTACCCCCAGCCCTCTTAGATTATGCAGTAGTGTTTAAGGCATAAAGCTAAGTTCAGGATATATTTCAATGCAGTGGACACAACTTCTCTACATGGCCCCTCTGGCCAGCATCTGCCACTGTGCCAAATCCCACAGCAGAGTGATAGATTTGTTTTAGCTAGTTCACCTGTGTTGGCCCATTATTACACCCAGAGCAAGCATTCTTCTTGCACAGCATAACAATCTAAGGTCATTGCGCAATATCTGGTTATCTCATTTAGAAATAAGAATTTAAAGAACGTTTTTCCTGCATAGTTTCTCCTCGTTTACATATTTACGTTATTTAGCTTCTTTACATCCTACTCAATGGGAAGTAGAGTGAGCCTAGAGATGGGTAGAAAGGAGAGGACCTAGTGAGCCACTGTGAAACTGAGTGGAGTTAAGGGCAGCAGCAATGAAGCACTGACTTAGGCTGACTGTGAAGCTGGCGAAGCTGGAGTGCAAAGTTGTCTCTAATTGGTACCTCTTGCTGTCAGCCAACTAGTGCTCCGTTGATGCCTACAGGGATTGAGTAGACAGGACAGTGGTTCTCATGCATGCTGTACGTCACCAGGGTGTAACTGAAGAAGATGTTTTAGATCAGTGATTGGTAGACAGAATGGTGGACAGGTCCTGTGGAGGCTGCTGCCCATCGCTTACTTACTCATGGAAAGCTAGAGTGGCTTCTGCCCCTGCTAGGGATTCCTGTTTCATTTTAGAGGTTGTGTATGGACCTCTGAGGCCCTTCTGTTCTTCCTCTTCAGAAGCATGTGCCTGAGTGGCCTGTGGAACACAGTATGGTGGCTTTTTTGGCAGTAAGTGAGGCACACACACCCCCCCATACCTGTATCTTCAGAGTTCTCCATAGCTCTGAAGGGACTGGGGCCTGGGAACTTTCACTTGACCCATTGTTTCCAGCCTGGGACCAAAGGCTGGCTTGCCTTGCCCCACTGCTTCTGAAGAAGTCTGTTGAGGGGGTGAGATCCCTAGGTCTAACTACCCCTTAAGACCTCCAGTGCTGCTTTTTGCTTTGGATTCAGCCTTTTCTATGTTTACAGGAGTAATGTTGGTTCTCACTTCTGAGGTTTTTTTGTTGGTTTTTTTGTTTGTTTGGTTGGTTTTTTGGTTTTTTTGGACTTCCACCACTGAGTCTATCAAATTTCATCCCTATTTTCCAGTTAGATTTTAGTTCCTAAACATTTGATAAGTCAGTTAGTTAGCCCTTCTCCACTGGCTTGATATTATAAACTGAACCAAAGCCATGTATCTAGAATGTTAGAAGGTACAGGCATGGCTTCTTTGGATTCCCCCACAGTCGTCATTAGATGGGTCCCTCTTCACTTTTTTTTTTTTTTTTAATAGGGAAGAGTGGAGGTTGAATGCTTTGTCCTATATGACCTGCTCCTCTAAGCCAGGAAGCTGCAGGGCAGGTGTCTTATTCAGAGAAAGGAGTTCCTCCACCCTACCTACCCCTAACTTTGAGCAGCCAAGCAGAGGGGCCCAGGGATACCTATATGAGTTGACTGTCCAAACCAAACATACCCCTGGAACGCAGGTTTTCTCTCCTTGGACTGTGCTTTAAGCTTAGGCATGAGCTGAAGTGTGTTCCTTTTGCAATTTAAGGTTGGCTTCTGTCTTTCATTCTGTCCCTGGTGGTGTTTGCTTTGCTCAGCATCTCCACTAAAGAAGTACCTAGTCAAAGTTAAATTTTCAGACCAGGGCTTGCTGTCTTTAATTTGGGCTTAGCACTGCTGGTCACCATACTCAGAACTACCTCAAACCTGCTTTTGTTTAATTTACTTAACAGTTAAAAAAAAAAAAAATTATATCATGACCACCTTGAAGCCTCTGCTCCCTAGGGAGCATCGTCTGTTTCCTCATCTTTTTTCCCCCTGTGGTACTTAGGGACCTGAGCTAACGTCCAGCCTACTTGCCTTTCTGCAATATTTCTGTTTGGCCTCAGAAGGTGCCTAGATAGGGTTTTCAGAGCTCCCTCCTCCCTTTGCAGATGTGATTATTGCGTAGTATACCTCAGCTTCAGAATCTGATGTCTACTGGTAGCTGCCACTGTTTTTATCGCCATCTACAGTCTCTATCTGTTAGAGGAGAGTGTGAAATCTACTGCGTCCTAGCTCTGTACCTTGGTAAGAGTCAGAAATAATCTCTCCAAACCTTCTTTTTTACTTTCTTTATTGTAAATGTGCGTGTGTGTGTGTGTGTGTGTGTGTGTGTGTTTGGTGCTCTGTATTTGTGGATTCTGCATCCACTAAGTCAGAAATATTCAGAAAATTTGCTTTTCTGTTGATCATGCTCTGACTTTTTCATGTCATTATATAGAAATAATATACTATAGAAAATATTTATAAGCATTTATATTGTGTCAGACATTATAAATCTTGGGATGATTTAAAGCACATGGGGGAAGATGCTCATAGGCTGTATGTAAAAAAAAAAATTATAGAGGAGACTTGAGCATCTATAGATTTTGATACCTGTAGGGTTCTAGAACCAATCTCCCAAGGATACTAACAAACTCTGTGTGTGTGTGTGTGTGTGTGTGTGTGTGTGTGTGTGTAAAACCACAAGTATCTCCTATCCTCTTATATGGTTATATGTTGCTTCCTTTATTGCAGCTGTCTGTCTGTCTGTCTGTCTGTCTGTCTGTGTGTATGTGAGAGAGAGACAGAGCTAGTGCATAGCAGATGCTTGCCATAGAGTATTATTTTGTTAGCTAATTCTATATATGGCACCACACTTTCTCACCGAGATAGAATGGTGGGTGTTTGTTGGCTTCCAAAAGGAGCGTCTCCTTTCTGATGTTCCTGCTTTGACATTTTGGGGGAAGGGTTTGAGATGAAAATGATTCTGGATACTGAGGTTCTCTGACCATGGTCACTCAGAGCTCCCCTCCTCTCGCAGGTCAAGAAAATGGTGTTTCTGGTGTAATTTACCACCCATTTCTGAGCTCTGTATGTGGATTAACCAGTGGACATGGTGGACTTTTGGCGTCATGAGAGCTGCAGGCGCCGTTCCTGTTCTTGCCCATCAGAGCAAAGGGGGAAGTGGGGGAAGGGAGGACAAGAAGCTAGGAGCAAGAGGTTCTTCAGGGTTGCCATGAGAACCAGGGATCCGGGGATTGGGCAGCAGAGGGCCCCCGCTGGGCCTCGGGGCGTGGCTGCGTCACATGGGTTTAGTCCTGGGGTTCCCGTAGTGCGCAAGGACCAGCCGCGTCCCTCGTTCTCCCGTTCGTCAGGGGTGCCCAGTCAGTTCCCTGGAAGCTGAGGAGAGCGGTAGAGGACCAGGGACCAACTCAGCAGGACAGGCTTCCCAGCACCTGTGCTATAATGGGGGTGGGTCCAGACGGGCATTTTTTTGGGGAGGGGGGAGGTATGGCCCCCTTGCTGGGATGGCTATTCGGGAGGCTGTGTTGCTTTGCTTAGCGTATTGGCCCGTGTTGGCGCGTGTCTGCGTATGTCTGTGCGTGTGGGCGCCTGGCAGCCGTGTTGGCGTGTGCCAGCGCGTGCTGGCGCGTTCCGGAGCATGCTGGCGCGTGCCGGGCTCGTGTTGGCGCGTGCCGGGCTCGCGTTGGCGCGAGCCGGGCTCGCGTTGGCGCGTGCCGGCGCGTGCCGTCTTGGACTGGAGCATGCCGGCGCGTGCTGGTTTGTGTTAGCGCGTGCCGGCCTGTAGGCGCGTGCCGGCGCATGCTGGCCTGTGTTGGCGCGTGCCGGCCTGTGTTGGCTCGCGCGTTGGCGCGTGCCGGTTTCTGTTGGCGCGTGCCGGTCTGCCGCGATCATTTTGTCTATTTAGCGGCACGGCCCCGTTGGTTCGCTTAGGAGCTAGTTCACTGTGTCTGTTGGTGTTGGCGCCTGTCAGCCAGTGTTGGCGCATGTAACACGTATGTTGGCGCATGTTGCCGCGTGTCGGCCCGTGTTGCCGCATGTCGGCGCGTGCCTGCTGGGCCTCCGCGCTCCTCAGGCTCCGGAGCCCTTCTCCTGAGCCCTAGGCCCTTAGCTGGGGCGGAGCCGTGGCGAACCCGAGCGAGCCGCGCGGCCGAGCGCTGTCCATGAGGAGCGCTGTCCACGCGCTGGGTGCTGCCAGGTTCGGGAGCTGTCCGCTGGCCCCGGTAGCGCGCACGCAGCGACCCCGTGTGGTGAAGTCTGTGCTTAGCCGGCTCTCCAGGTACGCAGGTGGGCTCCGCCATCCTCAACGTTCCGAGGGTCTCGGGGTAAGAGGAGACTTGCTGAAGTCATGGTGGTCATTTAGAAAGGGCTTGCCTCCCGAAATCTACAAAGATCCTAGCGATGGGCAGCTCGGGCGAGCTCGCGAGCACGAATGGCCTCGGGCTCGGCGCGCTGTTGCGCGGCTGGCTGGCTGCTTGCTTTCCGGCGCTCGCTTGTCAGCTCGCCTACCGGCTCGCCTACAGTCCGGGATCGCGCGAGCCTGGGTGGACCGTAGCCGTAGGATAGTCTTATGTAACCATTTTTAATCTCGATTTTTAAGATATTATGTAACAAGTAGTAACTGTACCCACGTAGACCTGTAATTGGAACGTGGAGACGTAGCGTCTGCTCTCAGCCAAGTGGTAGACAGCGGTTGTGCGAACCAGCTTGGGCTGTAAGCAGACATGGGCATCTGGGGTAACTGAACCATTTTTCTCTTTAAAACTAGGATACTAAGGTTGGCTTGGTCATCTTTTAAACCTCGGTGGAGAATAGTCTAGTATAGGAACCTGGATAAATGCACATTGTCACTGTAAATCTTTATTCATAAAACCTTTTATTTCAATGAAAAAAAATATCAATTAATTAAAATTGGATGACAGAGATTTTGTCGTCATTTCTATCTTTTTGATTGAGTTCAACAAATTGTCCACATGACCATAGCTGCTATTCCTTCCCCATTGACGTAGATCTTCAGAGAAGCAGTCAGATCACCTGTTTACATTTTGACTGCCCTTCTCATCAGCTGCCATTTTCCTGTTGATGGCGGGAGCCACTGCCAGTGTATTGATAAGAGGCCTGGACAGAGCATTCACCCAGGCAGCTGATGGCTGGAGACATTGCTGTCTGTATTAGCAAATAGTTTCATTTCTGGACCAGTGAGTAAAAAGTGAGTGTTTTCCATTTTTGTTCTGTCTGGATTTGGAATGTAGTGAATGACGGCAGGAATTTTGACCTGTTGGTAGCCAGAGCCTTCAGCCTCGGCCTTCATTTTCTGCATGTTCCTGTTTCTTTGCTTTTGTTGGTATTGGCTGGGGTGGGGTATTTGGTAATGGGCCTGTGCATTACCTTTTAGCTCTGCCCCCCCCATATTCAGCAAATGGGGTAAGGATGGGGGAGATGATAGGCTGGGGGTTGGGGTGATTGAGATTTTTCTTTCCATCAGTCCTGAGAATCCAAGATGGTAAGTGGCTTCCCATTTAGGGTTTCACACAACTATGCACTTAATTGTGGGGGTAGGTAAGAGGTTCCCATATGGATTTATGACTGAATTCCTGTTGTGCTTCTTGCCCCTCCCCATGTCTGGCCTAGAAGTCAGGGATTATAATTCCTGCCTGACAGTATTGAGAACTGTGTATTAACGGTTAGAAGAAGGCAGCAGATGGAGTTAATGGCAATTTCACTACCAGTCTGAAGGGGGTAGGAGTAGTGCCAGATTGGTAGAATTAAAATGTGAGTTATTTTTGTTCTTAAACCCTCTCCTAAGGATTTCCATCACCGGCCACTCTTCTCAGTGTCATGTAATTACCACCCAGAACTAGGCTTTGGAAATTTCAGAGAACAGTGCATCTTTTGAATTTTAGAATTAGGTGACATTTAGGCGACAGTCTGAATTCACTGACTTTCAACCTTTGTGGTCCCACAAAAACCAGACAGTTCCATACTTATGACTTAGAAAGAATGTCTTATGAAGCTTTCTTGGATTAACACAGGTGAACGTGCCATCTTAGACCTGGGGGGCTGAGGCCTGATGATACCCGGGGTAGCAGGGTATTTGAGGAGAGGCAGGAAGAGGTATGACCTTGGAGCACATACTGCTCAGCCCACACCTTGGCCCTTGCTGCATCAGAAATGGAATCTATCATCACTGTGAGGCCCATTGGAGATTCTTTAAATTTTTTTTAAATTTATACATTTTATTTAGGGGGTGGCTCATGCACAGACCATGTGTAGAGGTCACCAGACAATCTAAGTCCTCTTCTTTCACCATGGGGGACCTAGGGATTGAGCCCAGGTTGCTGTGCTTGATGGCAAATGCCTTTATTTGATGAACCATCTCACCAGCCCCCATGACTAGTTCCTAATGGACACAAAGCTGGAGAAGAGATGCTGTGTTCTGAGCCTTGCAACCACGTGGGCTTTGGGGTATTAGGGCAAAAGGTTGGCAACTTATTCTGGCAGAGTTACTGCCTAACTAGAGGGACAACAGCAAAATGAGGGGTGGTGTGGAAGCAGTCTGAGCCCTTTGGACTCTGGGAAGTCTGGGAGAGTGTGTCATAAGAGGCCTTTGTATGAGCCATCTTGTTCTCTAATTTATCCCATTTTAAAAACGGAGTTGACTTGGGCCCCAGGATTCCAGCTTCCACCAGTGCAGGACACTAAAAGGACAGTTGGTATGGCCACTCCTCATATCCAAAATTGTTTGGATGGACCGCATTTGCTTGTAATCCATAGAATACACTACAGAAGGTACATGGCTAGAGATAGTTTGACTCAATTTTTTTAATTTAAATTTTTGAGAGTTTCATAAGTGAATTACAGTAATCATTTCTAATCTAGATCTAAGTTTTCAACTTTATGATGGTATGCAAACAACATACATTCAATGAAACCCTACTTTGAATTTTGATTGCTTCCTGGGTTAGTAACATGCTAGAATGTTCTCCCGTGTTCTTTGGCTGAGGCAGCAAACAGAGCTCTAGTCAGCCATGATATGTTGAGATATTAAGGCTGACACTTCCTAGTGCACTGAGTTGCACTGTACTTGCTCTCTAGAGTGGGTGGGTTATGCTGTTCAAGTGTAGTATTTTAAACTTACTAGCCATTGTCAGTCAAGGATTGTGTGTGCAGGTGAACACAACCCAATGTCTTGCCTCGTTCCTGAAGCCATCAGTGCTTGAACCCCTTCTATAGATGATCATTTGATTTTTTTTTTCCCCAGTATTCTCCTTCCTTGTTTCCAGCTAAGTGGGCTTTGTTCCCTCAAGGCTGGTGAGAGTTAGTAAGGAGATGGTGAGTTGGAGTTGGCAGGTGGTTAATCAACATGTATTGGACACTGCCCTCCTGCTTTTTTAGGGCAGGGGCTTCAGGACTGTTCACCTCAGGAACATTCCTAGGCTGTAGAGAGCTTCCTGCAGGCATCAGGAAGCACCAGGGGTGAACTCGGGATGCTTCAGGCTGAAACTTGATAGCAGGGAGGAAAGAAAATCCTGATGGTATAAATGGGACTTTAAGTCACCTACACATGATTTCTCTCCACTTTGGAGCCAGTCCAGGAGCTCTTTGCTTTTGGTAGCTATGGCCATGTCATGGCAGTTGTTTAGCATGTAAGTGGACCAAAAATTGCAAGGAATACCTTGATAGCTTTTGACAAGACCCTCTACTGTCAACATTCAACAGATGTTTGAGGAATCAGTCTGTTTTCTTGGTCTGTTTTCCCAAACTTAGGTTGAAACTAGCTACGGTTAGCATGCGAAATGTTTCCCTATAGGCATATGTGTTTGAGCACATGGTCCCCAGCTGGCATTAGGAGATTGTGGGACCTTCAGGAAACAAGGGAAGTAGGTTACTGGTAGCAAGTAGTGTCTAGACCTTGTTTCTGCTGGAGTTTTCTCTGATTCTTGTGGTAATTTAACCAGCTGCCTCATGTTCCTACAGCACTGAGCTGCCCCTCCATTGTGCCATCTCCACCATGACAAGCCATACCCTCTCAAGCTGCAAGCCAAAAATAAATACTTCTTCTCATGAGTTGCTTTGGTCAAACATTTTGTCACAGCAACTGTAGCACATTTAAGAAAAGAGTAGCTAAATGTGATAATGAAAAATAAATGATGAAAAAAGAGTGGAAGGATAGCTCAGGATGCTTGACAGACAAGCACAGGCATAGGAGTCCCTTTCATTCACAGGAGTACACCCTAATCCCCCCCACCCCGAGGAGGCTTGATAGGAGCTAAGTTAGATAGCTTTCTATCACTTTTAACAAATACTAGGAAGAGTCAACTAAAAAGAGGAAAACCTCATTTTAGCTCAGGGATTCAAAGGTTTCCTTCCATGGTTGCTTGTCCCCATTCTTTTGGGCCTATGGCAGCATGGTACATCATGGTAGGGAGAGTATGTCCCAGAGCAAAGTGTTCACTTTGTGATGGCCAATGAGAGGAAGAGAGGGGGAGAAGGAGAAGGGCATGTTTGAGGCCCTTCAAGGACTAAAATCTCCCTGTAGGCCTCAGTCCTTGAAGGTTGCAACCATCTTCTATAGCTCTAAGGTAAAGAGCAACTATTTTAACATGTAGTTCTTCGAGAGACATTTAGATCCAAACTATGGTAGTACTGAGCCTGTCCACATTTACATCTGTGGTGAGGTTTTATTTATGAATCAGGCACAGTGTGCTTATTTCTGGAATTTTCCATTTAATGTCAGATGTTGGCTGACCACAGGTAACCAAGACCACAGAAATTAAAGCTATAGCAAGGAGGGAGGTCTGCTATTAATATTTATTGTCTTGAAGGGAGCTAGCAAGTTTCAGTTCTGACAAGTTAAATGTTAATACTGTTGACTGTTAATATTTAACACTGTCTCACTGTTTGAAAGTGGTGCTCCTTAAAGTTAACATGCACAGGTCTCTCAGGGCCCCATTAAAATCTGCTGCAGTTAGGCATGTCATGGGGCCTAGGTCTGGTTTTCCGACCAGTTGTGCTTCTTGATGTCCAGGCAGGGAGGCCTTAGTGTGGTTCCCTCTAGTTATCCCTACAATGCTTTTTTCTCTAGAAATTTTCTGTTAAAGGTACCTCACCCTTTAAGAATTGTCATTAATAGTGCTATTAGTCCAGGAATATGTGTGAAACCTTTTCTGTCATTAGCCCTACATTGTCATAAGTAGCATTCTTAAATGTGCTAAATTATAAATCCATTTTTCTTCTGTACATATTTGAGGTACTCTGTTTGCAAATTCACTTGTATTCCTGTAGGTTTTATGTAGTAGGTCTTCCTTCATTTAGAATGGTGCAACTCTGAGAAAAACCATAAACCTTTGGGATCTGGAATGGACTAGGAAACTCTATGTGCCTTTCTTTGAGCTGGTGCTTGCTTTATCATCCTTGCCCTGTGGGGGAATTGAACACAGTGCCTCAGGCACTCAAGCCCTCTTCCACTGAGTAGCTTGCTTTGCATTTGTATTCTTTAACACCTTGCTTCTCCAGGGGCCCCTGCCTACTGTCTTCGCCTCTTCGTAAGGTAAGGACTAGGAAGGGCCTTTCACAGTGTCTACGGCGACAACAGAAGTGTCCCACTGAGGCTGCAGACTGTGCTCTTGCCTTGTCTCATGTCAGTATGAAGCCTGCCATATCCTGGAAGGTAGGTCTAAGCTGTCTCATTATTAACCCTGTTAAGGGAAGTGACAAACATTAGCTTCCATCTTATCTGAACATGTGACTACATTCTAAATTTATTAATCCACTCCTCTACTTTGTTTTGTGCTGCTACCTTTAAAAAAAAAAAAAGAGTCTGACAACAAAATACCTCCCTGGGTAATAAAAGCACTACTAAATTCTTGTATTCATGCCTGTTCTTGTTGCTCAATGGATGTATTAATAGAGCCCATTGGACTTTGGGTCCCATTTCTTGTCACCTTTTTATCAAGAATCGTCCTGGTCATGTTGAGATGTTGGGCAACTCAGCACTTTCCTGAAGGTCCCCGGCCGCAGAAGCTTAGAAACAGTGGGCTAATGTTGGGTTTTTGTGGCGGTGCTTTCCAGAAAAGTCACTGTGCTTTAATGTACTGTGATACTCAGGAGGAGTGAATATGGTAGCTTGAAGTTGTAGGACACAGAACTCCCTGTTTTGCCCATTAACTTCATGACAGTAGCCTTTTGTAGTGTTCTCTTCCCTTCTCTTTTACATAGTCTTACTGAGGTCTAATTTACATACCATAAAATCTATCCATTTAAAACTATTCAATTTAATTTCAATTAGTGGATTTATGAATAAGTGCACCAGTATGGTCTGAATGTGTGACCTCAAATTCTTGGGTTGCAACTTGTGCAATAGCATTAGAAGTTGCAGCTCTTAGGAGCTAGGTAAATCGTGAGGTCAAAGACTTTTTGAATGGGATTAGGACTTTAACAAAAAAGTACTGAGTGAGTAGGTCTGTTCTCTGCTCCTCATGCTTGTAGAGATGTTTGTCCCTATGGAGGGCAGAGTAATGAGGTATCATCTTAGAATCCAGGAACAGTGAAGACAGCAGGCCTTCCCATACCTTGATGTTAGATTCTCCAGCTACTAGATTATAATGGATATGTCCAGACTTGGAAGTGCTTGGTCCTTTGGTAGTTCTGTGTTTAACATTTGGAAGAAATGCAAGACTTTTCTCAGTGGCCAGACCAATTTACATTGTTAGCAGCAATGTATGAGGGTCCCCAATTTTCCACTTCTACTCTGTTGTTATTATGTTCATCTAAGTATTTGAGATGGTATCTTACTGATGTTTTGAGTTGCAATTTGTTGTTGGTTTGCAGGATGTCACAGATACTGCAGGTCAGTCTCAGTGGGTGCTTTTCTTTCCTTGTGGATTTTAACTGGATAAGTGCCCTAAATGTACAATGGTCTTCTCTTCTTCTTTTTCCTCCTCCTCTTTTTCTGACAGGAGGGTGAGAGTAGGATAGGGGTTGAAGTTAGACCCTCACACATGCAGGTAAGCACTCTACCACTGAACTACCTCCCTAAGAACCCCTTTATTAGATGAAGTCACTAATTCCACCTCTGGTGTCATATCTAAGGAGATCAATATCAAACCCCTCATGAAGATTTTTTTCCCATGCTTTTGTCTCATAGTTGAACAGAGATATTTTTACTTCTGCCTTTCCCATTGGGTGCTTCTTATTGGTATTGTCATTATATTTTCTCTTACTTGTCCTGGATAGGACTTTCAAATTAAACCATGCTGCATAAAAGCAGTAAATGGAAGGACCTGTCTTGTTCTCCATCTTAGAGGAAATGCTTACACTATGGAACATGACATCACTTATAGGCTTTTCACAGTACTTAGCGTACTATTGGGTAGTGGTGTTCAATTCTTTTCCCCTGTTTTCAGGGATAGTTTTCAAGGAAGAATCCAGATCTTTTGATATTCCTGTAGTTACTTGTAAGGTATTTTGTTGGGTGTTTGACACTGTGGCCTTTTGGAACAGGTGTTCATAATTTGCAACATTCTTTGCTCTACTTTTTAATTTTTGAGGTCATAGAGGTAGTGATGGTGACAAGTAGGACTGCCTGGAGATGCACGCCACCATCACAGTCACTTAACAATTCTTAGTTTTCTATCAGAGTTAGTCTTATCACATTAAAGTTTGATTGAGTTTATAGTACTCTCTCAGGGCCAACCTTGGCTTTTCAAAGGAGAACATTGTACACTATACTATACCAGGTCCTCAGGAGAAGTAAGAGATGTGATAAGGCCCTTGCCCCATTTGGAAAGTGCCTCATGTTCCCAGGTCAGAAATAGATCCTTGAAGAGCTGTGCTCAGTCCCGGATGTGGTGGCCTGACTACTGACAGAACGTGGTTGGATGTTCCAACCCATTGGGAGGCCTGGGATACACAGTTGTTCACTGGAGCCTCACGGTCCATTCCTCACAGGCAGCAAATTCTTAATGTCACACATTTGGAACAGACTAATACAGATAGGGTGTGTCAGTATAAGCTGGGCACTGTTGCTCCTCTGTGGCTGGGGAGATCTTCTCTGGGACTCTGAATATTTTTAAGCTTAGCCTCTGAGTTCACATTGGCAAATGGAAGATAGTTAAGCTCTGGCTACCTCTGGGTGTTGTCCACTCCAAAGAGGCTGCATTTCACGCAGGGATAAGGCCAGAAATTTCTTGGAAACTAGAAATACTGGAAGTGTGACATTTTCCTTCTGTCTCTCCTCATATGTGTAACTTGTCCAGAAAGCAAGTCACATTCTCCATGGTGGAACTATACACCATGCCAGAATCAGCACGCAGGCTGGGGTTTGGGGAGCCCAGGGAACAGAATGGAAGGAACTGTCTTACCCTGGGCCACTGGCTATGTGCCGCACGCATGCTGGGTATCAAGTGAAAATTTATGAAACCTGGTGTGGTTTTTAGAAGGGTCCTTATTCCATAGTCTTTTCTCCATACTGACTTGGAGAGTTGAGTTCAAGTGCCTTGACTTCCTTCAGACTGCCCTAGGGTATGCATTGAAGTTCTGCATGACTGACTGATGAGGCTTTGGTTCGGGGGCGGGGGCTACTTTAGGTTTGGGGGGCCTATGGAGGCAAAGGACACTGTATACAAAACATTTGTTAAGTTGTAGATCCCAAGACCCATTGGTCCTTAAGAAAATGACTAAAGAACCTAAAAAATTGTGGCTAAATGGCTACATATATTGATATTATCCCACATACACACACACACACTCCTTATTTTCTGGTTTTCTATTTCCAGAGTACTAGCATTATAGGCATATTCCACCACACCCAGCTTTTTTTTTTTTTTAATGTAGTGTACTTTTTTTAGTGTAGTATAAATTCAGGGCCATGTATGGTATGTAGGTAGACACTCTACCAAGTGAGCTATATCTACCAGTATTTACCATTTGAGACACCAAAGCAAATATATATTTTTAAATTGCCCCACCTTTAAAACAATCTAAGTATAATGTCACTTATAGAAAGTGCAGTATTAAAAAAAATGAGGTAGCCCATTTCTCAAGTCCTCCTAGTGCCAAGTGAAGAGGAAGGCTGCCCTGTGAATCCAGAACAATCGACCTATCCTAGGAAAAGAATGACAGAGGCTGGAAAGATTGTATTATAGTCTCTTAAAAGTAATTTCTGACTTGACCCTTGAGTTCAGGTATCTAACTCTTCCCTGTCCCTTATTTGTTGAGCTTGTATAGTGAACCTGATATGAACAAGTCTACTGACAGACAAGCTCTATCTTCAATCACTCTTACCAGTTGGATACCAAAGAAACCAATGCTAGTGTTATTCCCATACCATCTGAGAGTACTTTAGAATAAAGCAGCTATTTGGCAGTGATGGGGATAAGCAGGGGGTAATGAGATGGCCTTTTGTCATTGATGAATTACAGGGCTGTAGGTTTTAGAGGTTCATAAGGAAGAGTGTTGCAAAGAAAGCAGCTTTTCTTCAATGGCTCCTGTCTGGGGCAGTCTTTCAGGGCCACAGAGATATGGCTGTGGTACATCCCTTCAGAGGGCTTTGTTGCCTGAAGAACAAAGGTCAGCAGCTTAAGTTCCCCTTCCAAACCCCCTGAGGGCAAGCCCAGTTAGAACACGTTTAAACACTTGCTTACGTGCAGTTTTTGCAGAACTGATAAAAGTAATGGCTGACCATGCATGCCACAACCTGTTTGTCTTTCCATACTCTTCATTCCTGGGTCTTGAGCAATGATAAGAGTTGGCCACACTACTCATGACTTGTATCTTAGACTTATGGAAGCAGTTAGGGCTCGTATGGAAGATGTCGAAATAACTGAGGGTGTTAAGACTGAGAATATGGTGAGCACCCAGAAACTTATAATTCAGTAATTAATAATAATTCATGTGACTTAGCTGGAAGCATTTAATAGGCCTATTGTGTTTAGATGTGAGGAGGGAAGGAGAGCTACTCAAGGGCACAGGCAGTTTGGGTGAATTCAAAGTACAATAAGTATCATGATTTGAATTCATCCTTTGCATGTTTCTTTGTTGAGAACTGAATCTCTTAAGTTCCTATTTCAGTAGTATATAGAGCTCTGAGAGCTTTGGATGGGTAATAAGGTTTAAATGAGTATAGGAGACTCCCATAGTGGTATTAGTGAGTTTACAAGAAGAGGCTAGATGCAAGCTAGGATATTTGTTGAGTTTCACCATGTGGTGCTGCCATCATGTTCCGATGAACCAAGAAGGCCCTTGCCAGATGCCAAGCAGATGCCAGGGCCATGCACTTGGACTTGGCAGCATCTAGAACCATGAGCAAACGAACTTCTATTTATAAGTTATCTAGGCTCAGATATTTTGATATCTCAGCAGAAGATGGGTAAGAGTGGCATGTCTATGCTTCTTCGCTCATGGGCCCTGCAGTGCTGGGGGATGGGTAGGTAACAAAGATGCTGGGAGATAAAGCAGTGTATGTATCTGAAAAGAAGGGGTCGTTGCTGTCAGCAGTAGAGGTAGAAATGGATGGCTCTCCACTGCTTTTATAGCTAAGGTTAGTTAGGCTGGTAGATTGGATAAAAGGCATATAGGAATGGTGGAGGGTTCATGATGCACTTTGATGGGTGCCCAATATGGGAACAGAATTAATGGAGGAGGAAAGCAGGATTTCAGAAAGTCAATTTAGGTTGTTTGAAGTTTTCTATGTGCTCTTTGGGCATAAAGCATCAATCAACTCAGCAAGGGAACTCTGTACACTGGATGTGAAATGAGCTGTTTCCCTGTCCCATGGGAGTGGTAAAAGAAGTATCTCTGTCCTGTGAAAGAAGTGTGTTTCTACATCTGAGCTCTCAGGTTCCTCTATAAAAGCCTTCCATTCTTCTCTAAGAATCTCATGTCTATTTTTGTCTGAAGAATATTTAATGCTTTTGTGAATGAAATTATTTTTTTTTACCATCAGCTTTCTAATTACCGTATTACTAGTGGGGTGGAAGGGGATTGCAGCCTGCTCATAGATTGCAACCTTATTGAATGTTCACCTTGGTTCTGATTGATTGTCCTTCATTTCATCTGTAAATAACAATGATTTTTTTTTTTTTTTTGGAAAATCTGTTTTCCTATTCCCCATTGCCTTTGCATTTCTGTTCATTATTTCACCATGTGATCTTTGGACTCTGGGGTAGTTAGGGCTCATGATGTGTGTGGGCTTTTTGCCTTTGATGTAAGGAGAATGTCCTTGCTTTGCTCATTTTTTTTTTGAGCTACTTGTCTGCTAGAAAATGGCTTATGCATGGCATATACCATGCGTAAGATTAAGGGTCTTTATTGTTTCATACTTTATCACCAAAATTCTCAAGCAAGCAGAATTTTTGTTTTCTCTTGCCAACTATGCTTTGGATTTTAGGCTTTTTCTTTCAATTATATTTTTCTTTAAAAATAACGATAATAAGGTGAGAGACGTGACTCAGTCAGTAAAATGCTTACTCTGCAAACAGGAATTAGACCCACAACACTCACATAAATCAGACCTGGCCATGCACATCTCTAATCCCAGTGTTGGGGAAGCAAAGACACAGGTCCCTGGAGCTTGCTGGCCAGCCAGTCTAGCCAACTGGTGAGTTCTAGGTTTAGTGAGTGATAGTGCTTACCTTTCTATTCTGTGGTAAAATATCATGACCAGAAACAAATGGAAGAGTTTATTTGGGCTTATGGTTGCAGAGGGAATGTCCATAATGATGGAGAGGAAGGCAGTGAAGAAGATGGCCAGAGCAGAAAGCTATCTGATCACATTTTGTTACATAGGACACCAGAAAAGTGAAATGGAACAAGGCTATAAACTCTTACCCACCCCCATGCCCCCATGACATTCTTTTTCTAGCAAAGCTCTACATTCTAAAGGTTTCATAACTTTCGAATCAGGAGCATGAATTGAACACCAACTGTTCAAAATACATGAGCCCATGGGGGACAATTTTCACTCATACCACCACAGTGACTCTGTCACCAAAATAAGATAGAGAACAATTGATGAAAGCATCTGACATTGACCTCTGTTTTCCATGTGCTCATACATATGCACACACATGCGCAAACACACTCCTGTTTATGTACCATACACATACACACAAGTACTTCACCTGTTATTTTTTGAGGCAGGATCTCTCACTGAATCTATGGTTCCCATGTATGACCTTTTACAAGGGTTCTGGGGATCCAAATTCAGATCTTCATGCTTACACAGCAGGTATTTTGTCAATGGCGTTATCTGCCCAGACCACTTCTGTATTTAAAGATGCTAGTTTTCAAATTCAGAGCCCACACAGGCTGGGTCACTGTACTGCCACCAAGCAATACTGCATCTCCTAGATTTAATTGTGGATTCATGTTGAAGCTAGCCATAGCATTCTAAAATTTCATGATTGCTTTTTAGAAATTTGCCTTTTCTTTCATTCCTACTTATTCGTGTTTTTCTTAATGTATCCTATTAAGTACCTTATTTTGTAAACTCATGGTAGTCTCTTGTATCTTTCCAATGTGGAATTTGCTTTTTTAAATTTATTCTGTCTCCTTTTAAGAAGGCCTAGGCTTCCCTGTGGCCAACCAGGCTGAATATCTTTGTTGTGAAAGTTGGGATTTGTTGTGTGTCTAAATAGTTACTGTTATTACTCTAAATATTTAGTGCGTGAACGCTAGACAGAAAGAACACTTTATGTTAGCTCAGGAATTTTTGGAAGATACCAAAGATACCAAACAAGAATCAAGAGGTACCTTGTTTCTAGAAAATCTTGAAATAAGCTAAGACATCTGTTTTTGTCCAAGTTTTTATATTCCTTAATAAGATCTTAGGTTTTTTTTCATGTCTACCTATAAGGTTGCATGAGATATGCTGTCTTGACTGAAAGGAAAACAGATGAAGGAGTTTCATCTGGACTCTGGGTGCCCAGCTCCCACGGGAATGGTCAAGGTCAGCCCATGACCATGACATGTTGGTCTGCTTTGGAACATTACCAGAGCATGCTGTAGGTGCTGTCTGGGGTCATGGTAAGCAATGCCCAGGAGAAGTGTTTGTACAGTCTCTGTGGCTATGGATCAACCCTGAGGTCATTGTGGTGGGTTGTATACTAGTTCATTTTGTAAGACTTAAAATGTGTACTGTTTGTTTTTCCAACTGTGAAGTTTAACATCCATTTCTTTTTTAAACAGACAGAAGTGTTTGATGTGGTGACCTTCCACAATTTTTTGTTTTATCTTAAAGACTGACTTATTGTGCCCCATACACTTTAAAAGCAAGTCTCTGAATCTGAAGGTACACATGTGGCAGAGGCATTAGGAAGTGGCTCTGGAGCATTCAACCAGAATCTGGAAAAGAATAGATCCAATGGAGGTAGAAATCTCCAAATATAAGAATTAGAAATGGTATCATTTCTGAAAAATGATTTAAAGCCATCATCTATCTGTCCTTCTGACACACTGTGTGGAAAGACAGACTGGTTTTTGCAAGACAGAGGCCCTTACCCTCTTCCTAATGGCACAGTTGAGTATGGGCTTTAGGCTTTTGTTTCTGAGGCCCCTGGGAATAGTTATAAAATGACTGTTTTAGCTTTCAGTTGCTCCTTCTAGATTGTTCCTGTAGTGTCTGCAGCTTCGTGTGCATGTACACTTAGAGAGGATGATCCTGAGTAAGTAGGCTATAACTGGAGCTCTGGCATCCAGCAGTAAAAGCCCCCTTAGTCTCTCTGCCCCTTAGTGTTACCAGAGTCTTTCTCCACAGCAAGAATTTATTGTGAGCAGCACAGCACGGAGGTTCCTTGAGGTGTAGGTCTATTTTTGTTTTGGCATGCCTTCTCAGGGTTGAAGAGACACATCTGAATAGGCAGAAGGCCATCCATAACTACTCCTGGCCCCACTAGGATCATCTGACCAAGTTATATCTCCTGTGTTTTTCTTTTCTGGTTACATCATTCAAATGGAGCTCTTCCTCAAAGCCTCTGCATTCCAATAGCCTGATCGGGACTGCTTGATGTAGATGCAGCATGGAAATGAAGACACTTTTCACAGTTGGCCTTTCTGGCTTGAAATGTGGTCATCAATAGCAGCTTAAGGAATGGGGCCTCCTGGCAGGAGAGGCCTGGTGCTATGACAGGCCCTACTTTTTATCTGAGCTCCAAGAGCTGGGTCTACATTTATCCATTGTCATAACTATTTGATTTGATTTTTCTGGTATTGGCTATTGAACCATGGACTTTACATATACTAAGCAAGCACTCTACCAACAACATACTCTGAACCTTATTGCTATGACTGACAATTTTGAGTCCTCACAAATGTCAGTGGGTAGTGAATAATGTATGTCCCACCAGACATTGACCTGAGGAAGTAATTTCAAGACTTTTTAGCCATAAATTTGTGGGGTATTTTTGTTTATTATTTTGAGACCTTCCCAACTTACTACATAAGCAAAGGTAGCTTTGATCTCTTGGTTTTCCGACCAGTGACTCTTGACTGCTAGAATTACGGGTATATACTATCATGCCCAGCTTTCAAAACTCCCATAACTGTCCATTGTGGGCTTCAGTGCCTGGTCTGAAGCACCACTCCACACACTATAGTCACTGAGGTAACTGATTACTATGTTTTCTTAAGTTTAGGTCCAAGGTAGAAAGTCTTAGGCTTTAGAGAAAACAAATTAATGTTATACCTGTGTTTCCTGGTTCTATACTTTATCCTAAATCCTAACCAGGCACTTTCTAAAGCAGTGTGATGGGGAAATGGCTATAGTAGGGGATGGTGGTGTGTGGATGCTCTGAAATATATGTATCTTTTCTAAGACAGTGCCAGTCTACCGGGGGTACTAGCAAGGTTCCTTATATCCATGAGCCTATTTGTTAAGGGGCTATCTGACCTGAAACTAGACTCATTGGATTAGGTATGCTTTCAGTGTATTTTAAACTGTTAGTAGATTTGGTCTCACTTTCCTAACTTTTTAAAAATCCATTCCACATGTTTGTTGTGAATACCCATTTGATACAAGGCAATGTCCTGGGTTCCCTTATATAGGGGAAACTTTGAATAGAAAGATACTCTCTTCTGAATTTATGCTTTGGTTGAAGCCCAATCCCTTGGCGTTTCAGCAGGATGACACAAAATAGAATCAGAGTTTGTGGCAGGGGCAGATTGTTGTCAGCCAGAAATGGCTTTGCGGTGTCAGACCAGGGCATCCAGGCCTAGTGTGGGCAAAGCCTGTGGTTTGAACTGAGATGTCCTCTGAAAGCTCATGTGTTGGAAGCTTGGCTGTCAGCTGATGAGCTTTGGGAAGTGATTACATTCTGAGTGCTCTGACTGAACTGATGGATTATTCCCTTGATGGGTTCATGGTCCTCAGAACAAGTGGGGTCTGTCTTAGAGGAAAGAGGTTAGTCAAAGTGTGCCTTTGAAAGGTATATCTAGGTCCCAGCCACTATCCGTGTCTCATTCTGTTCTTCAGCCACCATGAGGTGAGCTTCCTCTCACATATTCTCGGAGGTTCAAGGGAATGGAGGCTGTCAACCATGAACTGACGCCATAAGCCATGAACAACAAACAGGTTTCTCTTTGAGGGATGCTCATATTCTTTTGTGGAATCCCCTTACTACTTTATTTTGGCCTCACCTGAGTCACTGTTCTTGGCTAGCCCTGACTTGGTAGTTTCCTGTGTACCCTGTCTCTTATAGATCACACTAGATCATCTCTCACTTGCCTTTCCATACTTGATTAGCCAGCAAGATAATCTCTCACTCCACTTGTGAATAACAGCACTTTAGCTTTTTTTTGTTTCTTTCAAGAGTGTTTGCTATTCTGATTCAAACATTTTTGCAGTAGCTTATTTAAAATCATCTTTGTCATCTTGATGTTGTTGTCTGCTGTCTTCTCTCAGTTAAGCTGCCATTTTCCTCATTCTTGGTCTGGTGGGTTGTTCTCCTATTGTATTTTAGGCATCATACCCTGTGTCCCTGAATCCTGATTAACCTTCCTCTTAGTGAGCAGCTTCCCTATTGACCTATAGAGTGCAGTGGATGCTTGCACCCCTCAGTGGGTAAAAGATGATAAAGAAAAAAGACCACATGCACTATCTGATCACTGCAAGATGGTAGAGCTGCCTGTGAGTCCCACTGGTACTTCTAGCCTCTACTCTTTACATTATTCCCCTCACTGACATGGGGTGGAGGTATTGGCTCCCCTTATATATTATTTGTTCTGCCCCATAGAAGAATGGGTTCATCACTTCCTTTTACCAAGTGAGAATTAGATTTGCCAGTAGACCTAATGCT
>NW_022196905.1:18666011-18757418 GCF_008632895.1 Mastomys coucha
ACTAGAGGATTACTGCTTGATCCATGTCAGAATCTGAGAAACTCCTGATGCCTCCCTGAAATCAGTGGCAGGGGGACTATCTTCTCCTCTAGTGCTTGGTAGTAGGTCTTGTTAAAAAGTCTTGTTTCTCTCAGGTACTCTCTTACTTACTGCTCCTATGTTGGTGCAGCAGGGTTTCTTTCCTGAACCTGATGGCTGCTCTTCTTTGACATTGCACAATCCCTTGAGACGCTTATTGTAACCATTGGTCCTAGGAAACCTGTCCTGTTCCTGCCGTTTCCTAGAGACTTCCTTTGCTTGCTGGTTAGACTAGGGCTTGAGAGGAATGGCGCTACACCATCTTAGCAGAACTAAAAACTTCTACTTTGGCTTTTCCCGCTTTTCCCCCCTTTTTCCAATGGGTTTTGCTGTGCTGCCCAGATTGCCCTCAAACTCATGATCTTCCTACTTCACCTCCCTAGTGCTGGAATTTCAGGCATGCATTACCACTATAGCCAGTCCTACTTTGGTATTTATTTCCCTATTTAAACATTTTTGTTCCCAAATCGCTGGTGCATTTTAGGTCGATGTTTAGAAATTTGTCATTTGGCCCTTATGAGGTTCAGCCAGAAATTGAAAATAATTGTCAGAATTCTCACAGTACCTTCTAGAAATCAAATCTGTGGGTATTTTAAAGACTCCAGCATTTTTCCAGGTTGGAAGGACCATAGCTCAGTGATCTTTGAAATCCTGGTGGTTTGTCCGTCAGTGTTCTGTTTCTTCTTGGGTTGCCTATCCATTTCTTTGCCATCATTCTATGGGTTGAGAAACAAACATTAATTCTCACTGTTACTTCCTATCAGAACTGAAGAAAGATCTGGTTGAAATCATTAAATAGTGGTGCTTTAATTTTGGTGACTGCCAGTTGGGTCTATAAACCAGGAGTTTTTCCAGAGCATGAAAACATATCGAAATATTCATGACTGATTGGTACATTTCTGGCAGTATAGAGTGTTAGGTCATTAGGGATAAGGCTTAATTTAAGCTTACTGGATTTTTAAGCAGTGATAAGACCAATATTGCAGTAGGATGGATGTAGTGCAAGTCAAGAAGCAGTTAATGTGGCATTTTAAGATAAGTTACATAGATCAGACCCAGCAGTCTCATTTCAGGCACAATCTCTGTAGCTTCTGATGTCATACAGTGTGGTCTGGTGCTCGGAGCGTGCATAGATGTTGGGACTGGTGTGCTGGGAAGTAGATAACAGCATGGAGTACATGTCAGACAGAGAGTGGAGTAGTGGTTCTTATTAGAACAGAAAGCAGATAAGGATAATGAGCAGCAGCAGCACACCAGTTCAAACGTGCTATGCTACATATGCGCAAGGTGCTGGTCTGTTTGATCACCCATCCAGAGTGTAGAGGAGGCATCACCCAAACATTCAGAAGGTAGATATTTTTGGTGCTTCCTATTTGAGGTTTCTATGTTCATAAATTCAACTACTTGCTGAAGCTTCCAAATCTACTATTTTGTAGACCTTTGTGGTCAGTCACAAATGCACATGCAGGAATAAGAAGCATGCACTCCAGTGGAGATCAGACAAGGATTCTATACTGGAAACCAGTGCTTGTACTATGCCCTAGTTGTCAGTATTGGGTTTTGTTGTTTTGTTTTATTTTGGAGGAAGTTGTTTGTTTTTATGTAAATTTTCTGTTAAAATGGCCCTAACACATAGCATTTGTATACTTATGAGCTCAAGAGAGCACTGAAGCACCATATAAGCCTTGTTCAGGCTCATTCATGGCTGCAGGTTGCCTCAGTGTCTACAGTGTCGGGGAAGGGGGTATATTCACTGAAACTTAGTTTTTTTTTTTTTTTTTTTTTTTTTTTTTTTTTTTTTTTTTTTTTTTTTTTTTTTTTTTTGCCTGCAAAGATAGAGCATATGGATGATGTTGCCATTTAGTTCTACCAGTTATGGGTGGCACCTAGTCCACTTCAAGCACAGTTGCATCAGCTTCTTTGTGTTAGCCTGGGGACAACACTTACAGTTACTAGACAGTAACTAGACAGTCACTGTTGAACAGGAAGCCTCTGCAACATTAAACTCAAAAGGCTTCCTCCTTTTGAGTGAATCTTCACTTCTCAAGTTAGAGCTTTTATGAGCAGGATTTTGCCTGCAGGTGTCTTTGCTTTTGTTTCAGTGCAGGTGCTCTGGCACCTGTACACTTCTTGTTTGAAACTTTAACCTTGCTCACATACTTTACTCACTAAACTTCATGTTTTTTAAACTTACTTTTATTCTACTTGTTGTTTCTCCCTGTTGAGGTGAGTAAGAATAGTAAGTGCTATTCATGCCATAGGTTGAATGACATGCTGCCTTAAAGTTTCTTTGATAAAGAAATTAATACTTTTAAATTCAGCCTGAAACAAGTTCTCAGGACACAAGAAGAATGTAGTCACGTTCTTTTCATTTGTTTTGTTGGGTCAATGAGAAAATATTTAGGCTGTGAAGGCACTGCTTTTCTCCTCAGAGCTTGGAAGACTAGAAGGCCAGGAGAAATGCAGACAGTAGATGCCTGGCTTACAGGGTTATTAGAAGAAACAAGGACAACCCAACACTGCCTCATGGAGCACCAAGGTCATGTACCTTGGGGAGGTGGATATTATACACACCTCACACTCCTACTATGGGACCAAGTTGCTGTGCCTCAAAGTCTGATATATAAGGTAGATACACCCCACCCCTTCCACTGAAGAAAGAATATTATTAATATTAGTATACATGGAGCAAGAAAGTTCTCATCAGGTGGGGTTTTGCTAAGTAAGGTGCCTCCACTGAGAATGACCTCCTTCCCATACTGTCTCCCATACATTCCCTATGCTTCTCAACAGAAGTGCCCTGTTCAGTGCTCAGATGCAACATTAGACACTTTCACATGTATCTTTCAGATGATCTAGGATCTTTGTCCTAGGACTACATCCTCTGGGTCCAGGCAAAGGATTCAGATGATGCCTCTGCCTAGCGTGACCCTGTAAGATGAGGACTTGTCTTGTCTCCTTGGCTTCTCAACTCACATATTTGTGGTAATTCTCAATGGGCAGAGTCCTCACAACAGATTTTCCACCCCACTGGCCCAGCTAACTCTCCTGTAAGGGGAAGAGTATGAAGAGAAGAGAGTGAGGAGAGAGGGGTAGGGTGGAGAGGAGGAGTCAGAAAAGAAAGCACAAAGCATGGGAGGGAAGTTAAATCATGAAAAAAGCACTTCCCCTCACCTTGCTTTAGAGAACTGCCTTACTAGATTAAAGGCTCAAAGACATATTAGGGGAAAGCCAAGCATTTGGCTTTGTATAAACCCAAACTTACTTTACTATAAAGCCTTGTCTGTTTTGTGGATTTGGAAGGAATGTAGGACTCCAGACTTTTTTCTCTGCTTTTTTCTTCATTAAGAGCATGTGCTCCAGCCAAATTTGGGGCTTAAATTCTGTACCTGCTATTTCTGACTTGAAGAGGATTGATTCCTCATCCTCCCCCAGCCTCAGCCACCACCAGTGATCTAGAGCAACATGACCACTAAAATCTCTAAAGTCTTCGGAATCTTTCCCACTTACTGTTCACAGTGTAGCTATTTTGAAACAAAGTCCCTTTTTATCCCAGTTTTAGTCTTTCCATTGTAGAATCCTACAAATGAAACCTTGAGGAACACCACATTTGAAGTTTGTAGGTACAAATCTAGGAGATTTGTTTACCAGTCAGTGTAGGTGGAAAAACTACAGAGACTGTGAGGAGAGAGTTGTTTAAGTTATAAAGTTGGGAAAGAACCATATTGGAGATGTTATGGTTTGAGAAACTGTTGATTTAGAGGGCTAGAATCTGTATCACAGTAGGTCTTCTCAGTGGCAAGACACAGAGACTTCATATCCTTCCTGATATAGGAAATGTACAAAATTATTTAAGATCCAAGAGAAGGAAACAAAGAGCATTGATCAGACATAGAGTTTCATCTTCACTTTTTTCTATTTTAAGAGTTTTGGATTTATTATGATTTTAGTATATTTCTTAACAAAATATTAAAATTTATAAATTTATTTACCAGTATCCATACAGTTTCTCTTATTAAAACTATTATCTTCCTTTTGGTAATCTTTTATTGTTTCTTTTGGTTATGTTGTTGTCGTTGTTATCTACTCCTGGATCTGTTGTATTTGGGTAGCATGAAGCCTCTGGCCACTTGGCCTAAGAATCCTCATTGGATCCCATGGAGCCCTGCTTGAGCTTCTAGAACAATCCTAGAAATAATTTTTCCTAGGACCACATTTTTTAGCCTCAAAGAACTTTGCATTTTTTGTATTGCTGTTCTTTGTGATTTAATATTTTTAAATCATCCAAGTGTTTGACAACATTCACAAATGCCCTTTTTCATAGGTATCCAGGAATTCCAATCTAGCATGCAATCATGTGTTCTTTAACCCCCCCCAACTCAGGTTTATTCTATTAGAAATAAGTTTGGGGTTGTAAGCAAAATCACTCTGATGAATTTAATTCCACAAGGTGGCAACACTTGTGATGGGGAGGGTGAGTGACTCACAGAGAGGATGAGCAAGAGCCTTAGGACAGAAACTCACTTGGTTTTTATTCTACAGTAAATGGTGACTTTGTCTTTTCCCCATCGGGTTTATGCATGCATCAGGTTTACTTTATGCATGGTTTGCCTACATGTATGTATGTGCACCATATGCATGCAATGCCCACAGAAGCCAGAGAGGGAGCCAGAACACACTGAGACTAAAGTTACAGATGGTTGGAAGCCTCCAGGTCTGCTAGAAACCAAGACCAGGTCCTCTATATGAGCAACCACTGTTCTTAACCCCAAAGCCATCTCTCCAATGCTAAATTATGAATGTTTTAGGAATAAAGGCCTAATATTGTCTCTTTTCCTATAAGTTACAATGTTAGTTATTATCAGTATATCGCTTTAAAATTTGAATTAGTTTTTCTTGGCCTTTCCATGTGCCTTACTAAATGAGTCTGTGTTCCTGCTTAGTTTTTTATATCTGATCTGTTTCTGTCTCTTTAAAACTTTTCTATTACAGTTTGCCTCAAATATTTTTTTCAATGTTAGAATATTTGTGAATAATGTCTTGAACAGGAGATAATTGGACAGTTGACATCGCCATAAGCCATCTATCTTCTATCATAAATTGTCTCTGCTTTAAATATTTCTTCATTTGTCTCTTCTCTGTTTTCCCTTTGATGTTTAAAGTATTCATTTCTTTTTATCCTTTCATTAAGATTGAGAGCACAAATGTTCTGTTTGTCGTGAATGTGATTATCTTAAGAATATTGCTCAATTCTCTTCATAAAGAATAGACTTTCCCAGCTTTTATGGAAGGTACAACCTTTTGTGGTAATAGTTTAAGACTTAAATTTCTTTTTAATTTTAATTTTTAAGTTAAATTATATTACTTAATCTGCCTGTCAACAATTATGTTATTTAAAGCTGGATATACTGGTACCAGCCTGTAATCCTAACACATTGAAAATTAAGGCAGGAGAATAAGAAGCTAAGGTCATCAGTGGCTCCTTCACAAATGTGAAGGCACCCTGAGCTACCAGAAACAAACAAAAAAGAAATCAACAAAGAAGACAAAACACAGCTATTAGTTGTTTAATTATCCTGAGTCCCCAATAGTATGTGCCATTTGAGGCATATCCAGGAAGGTCATACTAGGTCTCTTCTGCACCTGCCCTGAACAGTGTATAATCACTTTCTCCTTTTTTTCACATAAGCAGCTGTTTTTGAACTTCTTTTTCCTTAAGTTAGAACATAATGTGTTAGATCCCATTATATATTCAAACAATGTGTATTTCTATGACACCCCCACCTCAGTTTCCCCTTGCTAGTTGTGCTTAAGCAGATGTGGGATGTTTTATAAAAGAAAAAGTCAGAGGAAGGAAAAGGTAATCATAATGGCCACACTGTTGACTGGGAACAGCATGGAGCAGGCTGAGGGGCCTGATCCAGCCAAGAGAGGAGAAAGGTTGAAAGCCCAGTAGATCTGCCATCCCAATGTACTAGATATGGCCTGGATATTCAGAGCCTGGTCTTTAGACTTGGGAATGTTGAAAGTGGGGACAGGCATCACTATCACAAAGCCAAACTCCACCAAGACCCTGTTGGCAGATTTTTGTGCCAACCTCCTCAATCATGCTTTAAAATCAAGGGAATGAAAAGCTTTATAAATAAGAGAAAATTTCAAGTTGATTACAGAGATTTTTACCATGTACTGAGCATACTTGCCAAAGGTCATATAATACTTGTCTTGAAAGACAACTGAGGTAAGTCAAGCTTCCTCACAGTGTAATTTAGTCAGCTGCTTGCTTGCTTTGATTTGGATTGTCAACTTGACCAACAGTAGGATAGGAATGATGTGTACACATACAGATAAAGTCCATCATGAACAGGATTCACAGTTAGCTGTGGTAGCTAGGGTTCAGATACTACCTGTGCTCTGCCAGTTTCCAGAGGGCAGTGAGGAATGCCCAACACAATTTTCAGAAAAAGTGTTACTGGGCACAATGTTGCTCAAACTTATGAAAATAATTCAATTGGTACAAATGGCCCTTAAAATATAAAAATAAAACATAACACCAAAAGAACAAAGGCATATTCAAGTTCATTTGTGGGATCCAGAAGTATAAATATTGACTTTTCAAAGAAAAATATTGACTTTAGTATCATCCATCTCTTGACTTTGTCTTAACTGTATTTCAAAGCTATAGTTTTAATAAAGAAGAATAAACTTTATAATGACGATTATTTAAGTATTTATGAGGTCACAACTCAGCATAGACCAACAGACTCTCATACATTATTTATAAGGACAGTCTACAAAGAAGGATTTAACATTAAGTGTACACATGAAATCAAGACAGCAAGACAAATTTGTCAATAGGCCCTCAAATCAAGGAAGACAAATGGGCCCAGTTATTGGCACACTTCTATAGTTATTCTATAGCTATTAACAAGAAAGCCTGCTAGCATTTACGATACTAATCAGCTGTAAATTTTTAGACCTATAAGACAATTCTTCAGTATCTATGAACATGGTATGATACTCTATATATTAATTCAAGGTTTTGCTTTTTGTGGGATCACAAGCAACAACAGCCACAACATTTTACATTTACACCCACAATGCAGAAACACTCGAATTTGTCCATGTACTCACCCAACACTTGGTAAATTTCTCCCCCCTCCTGTGTGTATATGCGTGTATGTGTGTGTGTGTGTGCATGTGGTGTGTTAGTATCCCAGTATAGTTTTCTTTTCTAGTTCCCTAATGACTAGTGATACGAACGTATTTTCATGCATTCCTTAAGCATTAAAATTCCACTGATTTTTATATCATAGAAGTTACTGTCAGATACAGTCATGAAGATTTTCTCTTTCATCCATAAGTTCTATGAGTTACTATTAGCTCTGAGTTAGGTCTTCCATCCATATTGTTTGTTCATGGTGTAAGGTAGGATCCATTTTTTTCTTCAACATGTAGATCATCCTGTCTTCCCAGAAGAAGGGAAACACTGTCCTTGTTGAAAATCTGCTGTATCTTCAAGAGTTTATTTCTGAGCTGTTTTATTCCTCTAGTCAATGAACCTATCTAGAACTGCATAGTTTTAGTTACTGTAGCTTTGTGGTAAGTTTTAGACACAGATAACAAGAATACTTAAATTGTATTGCTTGTTTTCAATACTGTTTTGGCTATTCATACTCCCTTGAGGACATTTTAGATTTTCAGGGAAAATAAGGACTACCAGTAGATTTTGATAATAGGTTGTATTTTGTAGATTGGTTTTTGATAACATTTTTATATTAGCAATTTTTCAATCTATGAACATAGTACATCTTTGATTACTTATGTCTAATTGATATTCTTTTACAATATTTTATAGTTTTTGGTTATCTAGGTCGCTTACCTCCTTGGCTAAATTTATTCCTAAATATTTTATTATTCTTATAAATTGAATATTTTTAATTATATTTTAAGTATTCAACTGTTCTAAGCTACAAATACAATTAATTTTTTTTAATTTTTGTATCTTATACCTTTGATAAGTTTCTGTATTAGCTCTAATAGATTTTACTTGGTTTTGAGGCATGGTCTCCCTACGTGGTCCAGGCTGGCCTCAAACTTGTGCATTTCTCCTTCAGCCACACAAATGCAGAAATTACAAATTGTTTCCATTGTACCTGTATCTTGTTGAGATAAAGTCTCACTGTGTAGTCTAGACACAATTTAAAGAAGTTGCAAGGAACCAATGGCTTTAACTGGATACCAGAATACTTTCTGCTTTCTCTGCCATTTCCTTCGCTAGCAGACTACCAAAGGAGCACTAGAGGCGAGCAGAGGCGAGCAGAGGTGAGCAGAGGCAAGCAGAGGCAAGCAGAGGTCCCACAGTGCGGACAAGACAGTTCTGTCATAGCACAAATGTGTGCATTGATTCCCAAAATTAGGTATTCAAATGAACTGGGTGTTTTTACCTCCCCTCTTCAAAAACTCCAAATGGCCCACTGGAATGCTGGCCCACTGGAATGCTGGCCCACTGGAATGCTGGTACACATTAGGGCGTTCAGTTGGAGACATGAGTCTGTGAGGCAAAAGAGGAGAGATGGAAAAGGGACACATGGTTTCTTAAAAGATGGCTGCTCAGCTTGGTTGTCAGCTGCCTGTCCTTTCCACAGCAACTTTTTCTTCTTTAGGCTTTTTCTTCTCAGAGGCCTGAGATAGAATTTTAGAGGAGAAGTTCATCTTTATTCCTTCCATTTCTCCAGCTTCTCTACCTGAGCTCTCAGAAAGAGTTCATCTACAGTGTCCTTCAAATTATGAAAGAGACTTTAGTTCCAACGTTTGCTTTAACTATATGCAGGGATAGTCTTGAGGGTTGGTCTTTGACTCTTTAGATTTGAGCAGGAACTCTTGATTTATGCTTATCAATACTCACGTCATCTGATGTACTTGGCCATCTCTCTTGTGCCTTCATCCCACCACCTTGGTTTTGAAGTCTTTTCACATGTATTGGCCTTAATCATATTTTTGTACTTCTTTGAATGTTCTTCTCCCTTAGTCTCTGAAGTCTCTCTGTAGCTACAGTAATAAGTATTTGCCTACAGTACCATGGCTGCAGAGTGAAGTCTTTTTCATCTTTTTGCTCCTCAAGTGGAGCAAATCTGCAGAGAGAGCTGAAGATTAGGAATGCCATTCATTCTAATTATTGAATCTGATATAAAGCCAAAATCAGTTACATGCCAGAAAAGGAGATGAAAACTGTTGCCAACTATGAAGATTGGTGGCAACCTAGGAGTCTGTTTAGTGGGTGAGGTCTTGTGTAGAAATCCAGTTCCCTCTGCCTCATACATACTGGTCTCCTTGTTCTTAAAGAGGCTGTATCTGAAGCTCTGTGCTACATCCATGGGTCACAGGCCTGGTTGTCATGTGGCCAGTTAGCTTTCGCTTGTTTAGGCTCATACTACAGCCCTTCCCCCTGCATGCTGTGTGGCCCTTCATTCCTTCTTCCCAAGAGAACACAGCATGGAACTCAGAGGACCATATCCCAAGGGAGAGGCTCTCGAAGTTCTTTTACTAGTGTCATTGTCAGCTGGGTACAGGATAGACTTTGAGGGCCAAATAATGGCCCAGGGAAGGATAAAGACACAAAGACTCTCTTACTTTTCAATCACCTCCCCCTGGCGTTTTCCATTTCCTGCTGGTACATACAGAAATGGCAGCAGCACAGACTCCAATCAATGCCTTACTTTGTAGACTTGCTGGGTGTTTGTCCTTGATGCTGCTGTGCCCAAGGCTGCTTCCCCAGGAGCCAGGACACTAGGAACACACCAATGCTGACTATTCTCTGCTCTCCTCTGTCATACTTTAAGGACATGTTCAATGCTGTTCAGTGGCTTTTGAAGGCACTGTCTACTCTTATAAAAATCCAGCATCAAGACTTGGCAGTATGTATTCAGTGTTCCTGGAAAATTAGATGACAGTTCCAGAATTTCTCAGAAAACAGGATGATTTACAGTGGGTTCCAGTCTTGAGCAATCTGCAATTACAGCAATTAGATAAATCTCCAGGGTTTTATAGAGAAAAAATTTTCTTCTTAAAATCTTCAACATACAAATAATTTTCTAATTCTAGCTGTGTTCACTAATAGCTGTGGCTTGGATCACATATATAATTCAGTCAACAAGTCACTGGTAGGTGAATTTTTTATACATACAGAAGCTTCAAAATTGTTGCATGCATATAATGGTCCTGCTTTCTGCTTGAATGATGGAGGTAATAATTGAGTAGTAGGACAGGGCAATAGTAGCCAGAGGCTGACTCGTCTCACACAGAAGGCCTAGACTCTAATTTAAAATTTGGAACGTCATATCCTCTTGTCTCGGTAAAATCAAAGACCTTCCCTGTTCCTCTGTTAAAGTAGTCAACAGTGTGATAATTGTCCTAGGCATCCAGAAATGCTTAGAAGTTACTCAGCATCAAGATGACCATATCTTAGAAGCTAATCAAAGGTTTTAACTTGATACTGAGTATCATCCATGTACTAAACACATTTTGGGGGTCAGGTTACCATCTTGGACCTCACTAGACAAATAGGTAGGTTCACATGTCTACTGGAAGAGGTAGATATGGAGCTAGTGACAAGTGAAATAATTATGAACAGTGATAATAATCATGAAACAAATACAGAAAGGACAATCAGGCAGAAAGTGGGCTGTCTGGGCAGGGGATGTCAGAGATGCCTCCTGAAGAAGATAAGCCCAGTATACCATGAGAGACCCAGGAAGGGGTCTCCCAAGCATTTGAGGGTAGTGTGATGAGTTGCAGAAGAGTGTGAAATATGAAAGGCCCAAACATGATGGATGGGGTTGTTCGTCAGAAGAGGAGTGTAGAGTTCACACAACACAAATGATTCTGTAAATACAAAAAACTCATTGTTAGTAACTTTGAAATGTCAAGGGCTTTGAACTTAGAAAGCTTTTCACTTCTCTTGTCAAAATGGACTATCCCATCAAGAACTGTGCTCTCCACACTGCCTTCGTCATAAAGTAAATTTTATATGAATGTCCTTTATTGCCAGTATATGAAGTCTTTCCATTGGTCTTTGGACCAGACTCTTGATTATTTGAGGAATATGTGATATGTATATTTTTCCATTTTCACAGAGACAGAATGTATCCTTTTAGCCTATGTCATGGTAAATGTCAGAGAATCTAGAGAAACAACTTAATCCTCTGGGATCTATCTTTACCTCAGATGGGTAAAGAAGAATCTGTTGAGGATGTGGACAAGAGTCCTGGCCAGTACCTCCTTCTGCACATACACACTGAGCCCTGTCTGCAACCAGCCTGGGCTCTGCACTGTGGAGACCCCAGCCTAGGCCTGTTCCCAGCTCAGGAAGGTGGGTAGCAGTTGACTCTTGGCAGTGGGTGGAGCCAGCTGGGCACAGAGGCCTGCAGTGATTTCTGTATTCCGAGAAAGTTTAAAATAGATTCCTGGTTGGGTACCTCTACTGTGCTGTTATTCTTCAAGTGTGGCAAGCAGTACACATGGCATCTGTGTTAATGGTTTGTGACACTTCAGTGAATTGGGGCATCCCTTCTTCCCGGGCACCTGGATGAAGCATGTGTTTATTTTGGTTTATTTTGACAATCTTACTTGCTTGGGATCGGGTGTTGTAAAACATCCTTATTTACTCAGATGCAGAAGGGGGTGCTTCGGATAACCAGACAAAGAAAAATGGTATGTTTTAAATAGGCAATCATATATTGATAGAAAAAAATTAGGCAGTTGCAACTGTTCATTTAAAAGTGATACATTTTAAGAGGGACCTTAAATTACTTATTTTACTAAAGAAGAATAATTTAAACATGAGTTTATTTAATTTCCTATTTAAGTGTTTGGCCTTTAAAATAGTAACTGTTTCAGTTACATTTGTATGCTTCTATACCACAGTCACATGGGGCCTTTTAATTGCAGATGTGAATCCCTTCATGCTTATTGTATTTTTTTTCTCTCCCTGAACATGTAGTGCTTACTGAGTTTCATGTTTGAAGTGTGGCATATGGCTCCAGCAAGGCTCTTGCCTCATTGATGAGCTCTTGCACTTTATCAAAAGGCTCTACTTGGGCTTCAGAACCCTGTTTGTCCATGTACCTATTGACAGTTCCCCCCAGAACATGTTAAATAGTCATGTGCTAACCCTGAAAAAGTGGCTGGGGTTTCCCTCCATCCACCCCTCCACACCACACCTCATCCTTTGTGTTATATTAACAAGGGAGAAACAGAATGTTCTTGAAAGTATTTAGAAAATATTTAGAAAGTAAGATAAGTACTTGGTTAGAAAGGGCCTAGGGGTAATTACAATTTCCAGTTTAGTAACCATTGGAAAGATAATTGATAGCACCGAGGATCACTTGATTCAGTAGGTCTTTTTATGAGAGATATGTCAAATCACATCCTTAGGGGATCAGTTGTATGAACCACTGGATTTCACTTTGGAAATTCCCACCACAACTTGTATCCTAGCACTTAGTCTCTTGTTCAGGAAATGTTTGAGCAGACAAAGACCTCATTGTCACCCCCTCCAGTGGGCTCCCCAAGAATGGCATAGGAAGCAAAGTACTATGGAATTAAGATGTGGCCTCATTTGTTCTCAACTGTTCCATCTTGTGAAGCTTGGGATACTGTCAGCTGAAAACTTGCCCATGGCCTTAATGTCACTCTTCAAAGGTTCTTTCACATACTGGTCTCAGAACAAGATCAACAAATGGAGCTAGGGACTCATTAACCTTTCAACCCCATTCTTGAAAAAGAAGCCTTAAGTGGAGGAGGAAGACATTTCAAGTGTAGCCAAGGTAAGCAGGTAAGTAACAGTGCCATCGATGCCCTGGGGTAGAATCAATTTATAATTTGGGGGAAAGTCTCTAGGAAGAGAAATGTGTTCCACTTTAATAGTGGAAAAGGTAAGAGCTTATGGTAGCTATAGATGGCCTTTGTGTGAATAGTTTAAGTACAATACACACACACACACCACATCTATATGTACATACACTCACCCCCACAGTCCTCCATCTTCTCTTGCAAGTGTCGTTCCATTTGTTGACAGTATTAGAAGCACACAGCCTGGCAGCTGGGCCACTATGATGGAGGCCAGCTGGCTCTTCCTCCTTGATGTCTGTTGAAGCTGGAGTGGCCCTATGAATAGCCAGGCTGTTGCCATTTATAACTGCTATTCAGGCATGGAAGAGTATGTACGGCTTATTAAAAAGAACAGTGAAGGCCTCCATGATTTTTCCCTTGGCCTCTTGCCCAGTACCACCTCTCCCCCAGCCCATATTAGGCTATGACAGAAAAGGAGGCCATCTCCTCCAGGATGGCCAGAGAAGCTGCCCTGTTTTCTGTGACTGGACTGTTTATCCCTCAACTCAATGTCTTTCCAACAAACCCTCTGGAATAAGCATATTTATTTGTGTTACTGTCCAAATTTGTCTATAAATGAAACTGGGGTTCCTAGCTTTGCAGAACATATTAAGGCAGGACAAGTTGATGTGAAGGTGTCAACTTCTAGCTCAGCCTGGGTTGGTATGGTTTGATAGTCCAGCTATAAAGTATGTTGATGAAGAAAATAAAGGCAGTTCCCTTCAATCATACCAGATGTCAGACAGGCAGGAAGCAGCATTGGGACACAAGCTTGGGGCTAGTCTCCACCACTTTCCTCTAATGGGCCATTACAGCTTAAAAAATCTCTACAGGTGATGCAGTGGTGACTGATAGGTCATTGTTCATACCTTGCTAGGATTTTTTTCTGAGACAATCCTGCTATGTATCCCCGGATGGTTTTGAACTTGTGATCCTGCCTGAGCCTCTCCAGCATTGGAATTGTAGGCATGCAGTACAGTACCCAGCTCATAATACTATTTTAGCCATGGTTCTAAGAATAGAGTCTTGGGAATATTTGTATAAAATGTACAAGTCCTGTCTTAGAACTAAAAGAGAATAACCCATGCAATGAAGTGTTAGTTGTTTACAAACATTTGATTCATACCACAATAAGATTTTTTTTCCTATGTGAAGGATGAGGTGAACTTCTTATGACCCACACTGAGGAACCCAACCATCCTTCCTACTATGAAGGCAAGCTGACTTATCTTACAAAGAGAAGATACTCTCTGAGCAAAGCCCTGAGATTTGGCCTTTATGCCCATTTTTATATTAGGCTCATATTTTATTAAGACAAAATAGATTTTATATCAGTTCCTTTCTGTTGCTTTGATAAAATGCCCTGACAAAAACAGTTTATGAGAAAAAGGGTTATTTGGTTTACAGTTCAAAAGGGCACAGCCCAGCATGGGAGGCAGGAAACAGAGGGGATACATTGTATCCATAGACAAGAAGCAGAGAGGGGAAAGATAGGAAGTGGAACGAGCTTTGGAACCTCAAAGCCTGCCTACAGTGACATACTTCCTCCATCAAGTCTCCATTATCCTAAAGGTTCCATAACGTTCCCAGATAGAGCCATGAGTTGAGGAACAAGTATCCAAATACATGAGCCCAGGGGTAGGATGGGATGGTTCATATTCAAACTACAGCAGATCTTAAGGAAGTATCATCTTGAACCATCATCACCTTGAACTTCAGCATGCTCCAACACATACCTACCCGCTGAAGAACAATCACACCTGGTCCAGGTAAGCTCTGGGCCAACCTCATTCTGCCTCTGGGTTCTTAGCCATGAACTGCCATTTACCCTTGGCCCTCTGTCCTCTACAGGGACTTAAGAGATGAGGAAGAACCGCTACCAAGGATTACATCACACTGAACCCTGAGGCCTTTTCCCGGTCAGCCAGGACAGTGAGAGCCCTTTCCAAGTTCTGAGTTTATTGTTGAGCAAGTTCAAGGAAGGAGTGCATGTCTTCCTTATGCTAAACTAGAGGAGGAGTATAGGCACATGGTATGCCTGCTGTGTGCTGGGTATTCTACTCTGAAGGCAGCTCCATCCAGTTTATTGTTATAATTGTGTGTTTGGGGATCTAGCTTTAGTATAGATGTTACAGGGGTTATAGAATCAAGAGTGAACATACAAGGCTTGGAACTGAAGAATGTAGTTTCATTTTGATGGCATCACCTTTGTGGTGATTTCTAGCTTAGACACCAGGCAGTTGAAACTCTGAGATGCTAAGGGATTGCCCCTATAGCTAGAAGACCAGAATGTCCAATGTGATCTTTCCAAGTTTGAGTTCCACATTTGTTAACATGTCTTGTTGTCTTTTTATTAACTAGTGCCCTGCTCCATTTTATTTTATGTCTATGAATGTATATATAGCTAAGTGATTCTTCAGTTCCAAAGGGCTGAGCCTCTATGTGACCTTTTAGCCTGGAACTCATTATATATAGTAATTTTCAGTGATAGGAGAGAGGAAAGAGATAGGGACAAATATTCAGAGAGTAAAATGTGGCATTTTCCCCTTTTCCAAAACTTTTTTAAATCGTGGGGCCAGAATTTCTTGAGGTCAGAATCAAAATATTTTTTAATTCAGTTTAGAAATTCATTGTTTTCCAATTATATCCATGCCCCTAGTTGTGCTTTGACTGGTAGTCTTACATACCTTAAGGGCTTTAGTTGTCATTCTTACAGCTTAGATATTTATGGGATGTGGTAGAGATTCTGTGAGTACTTCTTCTAGTTTCCTGACTGAAGATACTGTAGAGCTCACCGTAGGTGCTACTTGCTGACAGATCTAACAAAGTAGCCTTATGTAATTAAAGGTACAAGCTCTGGTGTCCTTTTCAGTTGTTTTTTCGCAAGGGAAGTGGTTTATTAAAGGTTGAAGGTGCTGGAGGTGGTGTTAGGTAGAGAGGAAAAGTTATAGCAATGGTGCATTGAAAATGCTTAAACTCCTAGAGCAGAGGTGGCAGTGGGATTCATTGGGAGTAACGGTGGAAGCTTAGAGTGTAACAATGCTAGTAGATGGCAGGAACTAGAAGCAGTGCTAGAAAAGGAGAGAGTAATGTAAGCTGAAAATGCTGCAGGAAGAAGAACATTGGTAGAAATGGTAGAAGTGGAAGTGAAGTAAGAGAGGTAGATGAGTGTCAGAGGTGGTAGAGTAAAGGAGACACTGGAAGAGGAAACACTGATCAAGGGAGTAAATGGAGGAGTGATGGAGGAGAGATAATGGTCAAGGTGGTGCTGGTAGAGAAGATGGAGGAAGATGTGCATGGAACTAACTGGATGGAAGTTGTTTGGGAGAGGTGGCGGTGCAGCAGTGCTTGTAGTGAAAGCAGCAGCTGACAAGTGCTTTGCGGGGCTGTTATGGGCATGATCACACTAAATCTCCACAGCAGCTCTTGAGGTCGTAGAGTCTTCCCCAAGGTCATGTAGCTGCTCATCTGCAGAAATTCGAGAGCTGGTGTCCTTCGCCTTAAGGCCAAGCTGCCTCCTTGATGTGGGAATACCGGATCTAAAACCGGGAATAAAACTGACTTGGCAAAGACATTTTATTTTGGGAAAACCATTTGTCAAGATTGACAAGCTCTGGACATGAGGTTTCTTTGGAGAGTGATGGAAATATTCTAAAATTAGAACATGGTGAGGGTTATACTCTCTGTCTTGATACCAGCACTCACTGAATTGTACACGTACAACAGAAGGCGCATAAGCTGTGTGACATCTCAGTGTAGGTATATTAAAGTAGGAAACATTGTCAAACTCTACCGTGAAAAAACTGAATCTGATGTCTGTCTGTCTAATGTAGCAGAACAGGTGCTAGAGTTAAGCCATTGAAAATTGCTTTTGCTGATGCTGTCAAAAATAGCCTTCTTTGGAGGTAGTTATGTTGAAGAAATGCCAAATGTTGAGTACTAGGACTATTCTGTGACTTGAAGAGGTTATAGTAGTTAGGTTAGTAGACAGATCTAAGTGAGAGCTTGAGCATGCATGTATGTACATACCCACACATCTTAACACATATCTATTCATATATACACATATATGCATATATGAGACAAATTTTTTGAAGTCTGGCCAGAGATGGCCCAAACATTTTCATGTTAGACTCAGCAGCTTATATAAATAGAATTATGAGCAGAAAGTATAACTCGCCCAATTACAGATGAAAAACTATTGCCCTCCCTCCTTGATAGAGTTAACTGCCATGCTGAGTTTTTCTTCTCTCCTTGGGCTCTTGGAAACTGTTCTTGCCTGGGCTTCTTGCCTGGTTGACATAAGTCTTTGCTCTCCCTTCATTTGCCTTTACATAGTTATGTATGTCATATAAACAGGAGAGCCATGTGGGACAAAAGCATGTCTCCAGATCATTCGTGGTAAGTGTTATAGCCATTGAGGCAGCTGATTTTGTACACCTTACCTGAAGAGGATTTAGAAGCACCACAATTGCAGCTTTCACCAAATTATCTGTTATTGTAGGGAAAGTAGGTACAGTGACATCTTCTATTGTTACTGGACACCTGGGAAAAGCCCCTTTGTTCCCCACCACCACCTTTGTGCTGGTAGGCCACCAAACAGTATGTTTTCCAGAAAATGTTTAAATGAGAATGAATGTAAACTGTATGGCAGCAGTGGACATGTAAATAAGAAATAATAAAGAGGCTCCATGGATTTTACATTAATTCTTTTAAACAAAAATAAGTCATGGATGTGTTTGTAGGTATAGAAACATATAGAAGGTATATATGGGTGTTTGGCACTTGAAGGGAGATTAAGAGAAATGAGGATGACTTTCTACCTTTGAGAGAGCAGATTACAGAGCAGCAGATGGGCTTTACATAGTTGTCACTGGGTAGCAGCCTTATATATTAGATTTTCAGTTTGAATCTTCCTACAACTTTAACTGCATTTGGAATAACACAATAAAATCCAGCACTGCTGGAGTTCGTGTACCAACCTGGCGGGGACTCAAGTATGATGTACCAGTCTTCCCAACTGATGTCCCAAAGTGCATAGATGGTCAAAGATTACTGTAAACCAAGACATTATGAGGGAATGACAGCTAGTACGTAGGTGGTTGTTACATAGCAGGTACTGCCTTTCCTTTGAATGGGGCCCCACACTCACCTATGCCACTTGTCCTCCTTCCCCAAGTCACTTCCCCAAGCTTTGAAACACTGGGTTCTTGATTAGTAGAATGGAATAGTAGAATAGTAGAGTGGAAGAAACTGTCTGTTAACTAGGCTAAGGTCTCAGCACTGTGCTAGGGGCAGAAGGAAGAGAGTTGCTGAGAGTAGCTGAGAACAGTCAGGAGACCAGCAGTGAGCTCCAACCTTTGGCCAGCAAGAATTCCAAAGGGGCCTTCACACAGTACTCTAATAGTAGAGCTTATGAAACCTAAGACCATCAAGCCTCCTCCCAGCTTTTGTCCCTCCTTGACTTACCTTGCTCCATTGGCCACCATTTCATGACGCTAAAGGTCCAGAGATCTGATGGTATAGCCTAGGTAGTCTTGCTGTCTTAACACAGAGACAGAATGGAGCTGACCATCTTCACTGTCCTTTTCCAGGCTTTTGCATGAGTCCCACACCACCATTTAGTGTAGTGTCCCAGATTGGGCCACCCAAGGGAAGGTGGGCTTTTCCTGTTCCTTTTTCACAAAGACTTGTTTCTACTTGGCTGTGCTTGGCAGGTCAGATTTTACTTTAGTAAATACGTCCAAAAACCACATGAATCTGAGAAGGTCCAGCATTAACTAAGAAAGTGCCCTGTAGGGCTTCAAGTAAAGAGCTTCTGAAACACCCTCTCAACTTTCCCATCTTTTTCTGGAGGCAGACAGCATAGTAATTAAGAAGCATAGTCTAAAAAGTATTTACTGTTAGTCTTTCCTTCAAAGAAGAATCCCAGCTTTCCTCTCAAGCCCCACCAGGGCCTCCTGCTTAAGCAGACTGTGCCCACAGGCCACCCTCTTTCTCCCCTGCCCAGTTCTATCTTGGTGGAGGCCAGGAGGCTAGGAAGCAGACATACAGATAAACAGAAACTAACCTGAAGAGGAAACCTTTAGTCTGGCCTTGCTGTTCATTCCCGTGCTCCTGGCAGTGTGACATTGTTTGCCTCGGAATGGTGGGCAGACATTTGCTCTTGACCTTGTGGGTGTCGATGCCACAGTCAGTAGGTAACTTTACTCCTCTGTCTTTGGGGGGTGATTTCATTTTACAAATGCCATAATTTTTAATACACAGGTTTACTGTCTTTAATTGAAAAACCTGAAATATGAACTGCTCTAAAATTTAAAACTTCACTGTAAAAAAAAATGAGTCCACAATTGGAAAATCTGCTCCCTGCCCTTGTATACAATTGATAAAAGTATGGCATATGTTTACTGTGAGGGAACAGTGTATACAACACATAACTGAATTCATGTTTTGACTGAATTGTATCCCTAAGATTTATCTATCTGGGCACACATACTCCAAAATATTTTTTTATTTTGTTTTTTTATTGTTGTTGGGTTTTTTTGTTTGGTTGGTTTTTGGTTTTGGGGGGTTGTTTTTGTTTTTCGAGACAGGGTTTTTCTCTGTGTAGCCCTGGCTGTCCTGGAACTCACTCTGTAGACCAGGCTGGCCTTGAACTCAGAATATCGCCTTCCTCTGCCTCCCAAGTGCTGGGATTAAAGGCATGCACCACCACTGCCGGGCAATATATATATATACATATATATATGTGTGTGTGTGTGTATATATTAATATGAAAAACTGTTTAGTCTCAGTCATGTCAGCTAAGGCTCACTCATCTTGAGTTAAGTCTTCTTGGTTTCTTATAGAGACAGAATTCTTAATTTTAAAGGGTGTCTTTTTTTTCATCTGAGATTTTACAAACACATGCAGTTCTTAGTGAGATTTCATGATTACACACATTTAAACAGTTGCTTGAGACAACATGAGTGTTGCCAGATAAAGTAGAAAATGCCCTGGAAAGCTTTGATAAGCTGCAGATACTGTTTACAGTAAGTACTATTTAATATTTGGTTGTATACTTATACCAAACAATTTTCTGTCTGAATCACAGATTTAAGTGGACATGCTGTATTTCTAAATCTACTTTATACTATTTACCTTAGTTCTGTTTGCAAGCGGCTTGTCTTTAAGTAGGTGCATCCATGTAGCCCAGTGTGCTTGTGATATCTGAGGTCTCTCAGGGGAAGTCCTGTGCTGAATGCACGAGAGGATCTCAGACCTGAGTGTTCACAGGGCACAGCCAGGTCCTGTCAGATAGGGCCATGTCTGTGCTGAGGGGATATATTTAAGCACAATTGTATGAGATCTGAGCCACTAGAACCCAGTCTTTCGAGCTCCTAGAAATGATGGGTTTGTATACCTTGGTACATGCTTCCCAGTGTTCTTGTGAACTACTTCCAAGCTAGTGGATAGCAGTATTCCCATTAGTGGTACTACTCATTCAAGGACATATTTCAGATGAGACATTTTAATATTTCTAGTAAACCTTAAAATTAAAGCCATGACATGGATACATTTTGAGAAATGTATTCTTTGGCAATTTTATCACTATACAAATATCATAGAATGTAGCTATACAAAGCTAACCGCTTGAGGTCCCTGTGTACCTGGGTTGTATGGTATAGCCACTGTAAGACATACAACCAGTATGAATGAAGCTATGTGCTCTATGACTCTTGTAAATCTGTATTAAATCCTTCCTGGTTCAGAAATTTGCTTGAAAGAAAATGACTAAGATGTTCATGTAAAAGAAGTGAGAAAGGAAATACTCTGCTGATGATAAAACCTGTTGGCAGGCTGTGTGAGTGGAAAGTGCAGGGTGTCTGCCCAAAAGCAGACAGATGTGCTGAACTGATGAGTAGGGAGCTAAGAAGGATAGGTGTGGGTGTGGGTGGGTAGGTGTGTCCTCATTGCAGGTGTGTAAGTGCGAGCAGGACTTAATGTGTACATAGCAAACTAGAGCAAAAGAAAGAACTGGGTGATAAATAGTGCTGTAGTTTACAAGTGATTTGTTGCTCGAAGGCTCTTGTTAAGGGTTTGTTCTTCTATGTGGTACCGTTGGGAGGTAGTGAAACCTTTAGAAGGTGGTGGAACCTTTGGGAGGTCAGGCCTAGGGAGAGGTGATGGGGACCTGCTCTTGAAGGGAGTGGCTTCTTTGCCTCAGGCTCTCTTTTCCACTTTCTTGGAAGTCTTAGCTGTGTGGTGAGCAAGTCACCATGGACTCCCTGCCGTTGTCACCTGGCATCTCTAGGTGTCCAGAAGCCATGAGGCCAACCAGTTGTGGACTGAACCTTCAAAATGGAGTCAAATTAAATTTTTTCTCATAAGTGTTATCCTGGGTATTTGATATAGTAACAGAAAACTAGCAAATACAATTTGGTTGGGTAATATCTGTGAAATCTCTCTCTTCCTACTGATCACCAAAATAAATAGATATATAAAAGAGTAGTTCATCAAGTCAGAAAGAAAATTAAAGTAAAATTCAAGTGGACTTAATTTTTTCTCAGTAGAAGGAAAAACAGTTCTCAGGATGAAAGTAACTGGTCAGTCTGTGAAATTGTATCCAGCCTGAGCAAGAACTCAAGCATACCATGCTTGCTTTGAGACACACTTCTGAGATTTGCTCAGTGAGTTTAATAGAGTAAGTAGCAAACTTCATATTTAAAACATGAGTTCGGCTCTAGTTCAGTGAAGAAATATGTGTAAGCAAAGATCGAAGAGTAACTTACAGAAAGTTAGGGAAATGAGGCCAGTATGACTTCTCTGTTTTTCATCCTCTTTCCTGTTCATATTGTTGAAGTTGCTATAGTCCTAGAGGCAACTTGATACCTATGGTCAATTCCCAAGAAACTCAGCAACCCTTGCAGTGCTCCATTTTCTGTTGTGAGTAATGAGATGTTGCCAACTTGGTAAATCATGGTGGGTTTTGTGTTTGTCCATAGGATCACAGACTGAAGCATTTCTGCTGCCTAACCATTTCAGTTTAGTTGTTAGAATCCATGGGGACATAATCAAAAGCCAACTGTATATTCTGAAATATTCTTGACACTAACAGAGTAAGAATCTCATGCTATAGCAGCTTGGCATGCTGGAAACAATGGATAGGTACAAGGTTGCTATTAATCAGTTATAGTTGATCTTCCCTCAATCTATGATTGTTCTGCTTAATACATTTTTGACATTATCATTGTGTAAAGGCAATATGTATTCAGCACAGACATTTTGAATTTTAAACTTGGATCATTTCCTAGACTAATGCTGCGTCGTATGGTACTGTCTTACTATGCTTGGTGGATATGAGCCACAGTTCCTGCTGAGTCTCTGGGTCAAGAGAAACAAGAAGTTCTCTATAGTGTTCCATGTCTCAAGTGCAATGTGGAGTTGGTTGGATATGTTCAGTGTACTTTTCACCTCCGACATTGTTCATTTATGTTGAGTCTACTGGGATATGATCCTATTGCAATCAAAGTGGAATCTGTGACCTGCTTGTGACTATATATTAAGTAGACTTAAATGAACATTGTATGCTTTTGGCACCGTTCAAAACCTTTCTAATTGCAGGAATAGTACATGTGTTTTCAAAATGTTCACAGATTTTGCAGATTTATAAGAGATTGCTGATATCTAACTACCAAGAGTTAATCACTGCTCTTTTTTTTGTAACCATACAGATATAAAGTAGCATATTTCTACCCATATTTTAACATTTCTTTTACCATCTTGAGGTGTTTCTATGAAGGTGCTTTTCTCAAATTATATATGTGCTGTTTTAATTTCTACCTAAGAATGTGTCCTCATTCAGCATGCCACTGAGTTCCCCCATCCTTTGCAAGGAGCTCTTTATAATACCTCTTTGGATGTTTCTGGCCCAGGAAGGCCAGCATTGGATATTAGCAGTTCTAGAAAATGTGTGTGCTCCACAGGGTGTTGATTCTTGACATTCATTGCCTGAACTGAGCATTCGACAGCTGTCCTTTTTAATTAGTCTTCAGAGAATTCTAAATCGAAAATAAAAAACCAGCTTCTAACTTCCTTGACTGCCGATTACTATTTGCCATGATTGCTTTGCCTTCCACAGCACTTTTTCAACTGTCACTTAAAACTATATATTAAAACAGAAAGAAAGAGAATAAATTGGAAGGGAAGAAGGGACTGACCACGAGGAGCCAGGCGGGTATGACACCTTCCTTCACTCTGTTGTCTCTCTCTCTCTCTTTTCTTTTTTTTAGGACAAAGTGGGGCAGTCAACGTCCAAACCCGAAAACCTAGCTAAGTCTGGGTTTTCGCCACAACCAAGAAGCCAACCAGGTAAGAACAGACTAATTTTGAAAGTGCTCGAGAACTTCATAGTTGTCTTTGGTATCCATGAGGTTCCAGGATCCCCTGTAGATAGGAGAATGTAAAAGTGACTGAGTCTTTATTACAAAGTGGACTTAAACTCGAGACCTATGCTCATCCTCCCAGGCACTGCAAATCACTACTACAGTGCTTATTATTCCTGACACAGTGTGACACTGTTAGAACATCTGCCACACTATGTTGTTTAAGGAGACAGTGACACAGAAAAGAATCTGTGTGTTTAATATGAATAGAATTTTTCCAAGTATTTTTGATTTGTGCTTGGTTAAACCTATAATTGTAAATCCTAGAGATATAGAAGCCCAATTATATTTTCTAAAATGTTCCTAGCATTAATAGAATAAAACTCTAGCATCTTCCTATTCTCTTAAGGTCAAACAATCTAACATACATAAAATTATATATTTTCTTATTTTAAGACTTATTTTTTTATATATCTGAGTGTTCTATTTGTATGCCTACATAACAGAAGAGAGCATCAAATCTCATTATAAATGGTCATGAGCCACCATGTGGTTGCTGGGAATTGAACTCAGAACCTCTATAAGAGCAGCCACTGCTCTTAACTGCTGAGCCATCTCTCCAGCCCTGTATATTTTCTTTGGATGAGCAAACTTCAGTAAGTCAAACGTTAAATTCTGTCTCGTATGAGTTATCTGGGGTTCACCTCTCACTGGATTCTGCATAAAGGCAACTCACCATTGCCTATTGAGGTCCCTATCCAGGGGATCCTCTCTTTTAACTTTAGGGCCCTTTCACTCTGGGAACTGCTGAGTTTTCTGTTGAGTAACTCCACAGCAAAATCCTGTGCATTTGAGCCGTTTCATGTTTTTCAGCTATGCTAGTTTTGCATGTATTACTTTTGGAAGAGAGATATCTTCTCTCTTCCCTTTTCTCATTCCTTCTGTACTGTTGGATTTCTGAGAGCATCACTGTGGTGAAGAAGGAAATGTCTCTAAATGAATATGAAAACAATTTGGTAAATTAGATCTAATAAATGGAAACTTTCATCAAGAGTGAAGAATCTGATCCTGACGTGAAACTAGGGGAACGCACGCACATGGCCCTTTGTTGGGCTACTGGTGAGTCTAAGTCCAAGAAGTCATAGGGGTTTGAGCTGCTAGGAGTTAAAGTAATCATATTTTTAATTGATTCTTGAAAAAGAAGATGATATTTATCAAAAAAATAAATGCTGAGGTGTATCATGTAATCAAATAAGGGTTTTCTCAAGCATTAGGCAGCTCATAAAAGAGACATCATCTGTCGCAGACAAACATAGGTTCATACCTCAGAGCATTTTCAAATAATAAGTATGCCATATTTGATATAAAATATAAATATAAGAGTACATGTTTGTTAGGACAGATTTGAATTTTAACTCAATACAGCCTACCACTGACAAATGATCTCATTGAAGTTGAGATAGTCCAGGTCTTACCTGGAAGTCCCAAGAGCTTATCTCTTTCCCTTTGTTTTTATATTCTACTCTCAACTACTCATAGACAGTAGTTGAGTTGGCTTCCTGTGGGTTCATCTCACTTCTCTTATAGGGTATGTAGCAGACAGTGGAAGCTAGGACTTGGACATGTCACAGCACCTGAAATAGGACTTAAAGGAAAAGGGATCCTGTTTTCATATGAAATGCCTGTTCCCCTCAGAATTTTAACCTTTAAGCACACGTGTGACATTGGCTTTCCTTAGTCCTCCCCTTCACCAGAAAAACCAAAGAGAACCAAAGAATGGCCTGGTAGTGTAGCCACAGAACCAACAAGAACAAATATAAATTAGTCCAAAGTAATAAAGCCAAGGAAGGTCTAAAGGGAAGAAATAGATGTTCTAACACACCATGAGACTGATAACCAACATGGGCACAATATATGTCAGATAATCTAATTTAGTTTCAAGGTACCGAGGGAAAGGTAACTATCTAGAATTTTATACCAATGTATCCTTTCCAGTAGGGCACAATGAAGCTTTTTCAAGCTGTTCTTGAGAAAACAAGTTACTGACAAGCTTGGTTGAGAGAAGGATTCCAGGCTGGGGAAGTATAAGTGAGTGGTAGAGCTCTTGCTTATCAGGCATATGCCCAGGATTTTATTTCTCATATTAAAAAATGTTATCAAAAGTGTGACTTCAGAAAAGGGGAATGGGAGCATTGAGGGAACATGGCAAGCAGAAAACAGTACAGTGGAGAGAAGCTAGCATGATATTGTTAGTGCAGTGCCATGCAAATGGTTGAAACAGGAACATATACTCAGATTTCAGGAGTCTTCAGTGAGTATGAGTCAAACCTGAAGATAATCTAGCTAGGAGAAGTAAAATGTGGAACAGTTTGTGAGAGGGTAAACTTGATTATGCATTTGAAAATATTAAATACAGCTAAAAGTTGGCTATACTTACTAAAAGAGCGTATATATCTATAGTTACTAAGCAGAAAAAGAATTGAGAATATTTTTTCTTAAAAAAATCACATAACACCATATAGAAAAAGAAGAAAAATAAGACAGGAAAGGAAAAATGAAGTCATACAGAACATACAAAATAGTAGGATAGATAATTCCAACCATATCCCTAAGAGTATTCACAGACTCACGCTCAAGATTCACCTCAACCCTTACACCCACCAGACACTCTAGATTCCTCTCTAAACCTGTGTAACTTTTTTGAAAAGTTGACCATATATGGAAAGTTGCAGTAAATTTTAAGCAATCCATTTCATGCAAGCCTCGTCCTTTGACCTAGTGTGATTAAATCAAATGTCAAAACAAAACATGTTTGTAGAAACTTTAAAACAAACCCCACTACTTGTGACCCACACAAGAAATCATGCTGGAAATGCCAGTCATTTCCATTTAAAATGGAATGGGCATGAGTGTATGGCAACACAAAAGTGTGTCTACACGCTGCTCAAGTTCTGTGTAGAACCTAACTTTTGTGTTCCAAAAAGAAGAATTACTGAAGCTAGAAGAGCGTATATAAGAATACGTCTGAGCAGTTTCAAAGAAAGCAGTTATAAAAGTTAAAATAGGAACTTATTAAAACAAAAATAGATCAATAGACAATAATGAAAGCAAAGTTGGTGTTTTGTGTTAATAAATAGAAAGTTATATCACAGTGCACAGACTAGTATGAAAGCAAACCATATTAGTAGCAGGTTGGAGTTTTAGAAAGTGAGAGTCTTCATGTTTTCAGGCTAAGACCTCTTTACTAAGACATACTGTAACCCTACAAAAGAGTGCAAGTAAATATGTATTTCTGTATAAATAAACCAAATGACACAAGACACTAAATGGTACTACGTCCCCTCCCCGATGGTGAGGAGGAACAGTACATGTAACATGCAGAGTATTATTCTCTTCTGTTAAAACAAACAAACAAACTTTAGTTCTTATAAATAGAAAAGACATTGTCACATATAAAAGGTAGCAAAGAGCCTGAACAGGCAATTTGCAGAAACATCAAATGCACTGTCTTCCTTCTGATTCTGGACACTCGTTTCACATGAAAACTAAGGAAACCAACTGAGTGGAAATCAAGGAAGCCAATGCTCTGAGGGAGGTTTCAGGGGATACAAGGGCACAGTCCCGCTTTCAAGTGTGTCCAAGTGCAATGTTCATCTTCCCTCTTGGCACACACACAGCACTTGGGAATCTGTGGTGAGCAGTGCTGGGGTGTACAGCTCTCTGGCAGTGTAGTACAGAGGCCGTTCCCTTCCTGGGAGAAAGTAGAGCAGTTGTCTCCAGGCAAGCCTGAAGCCCCACAGGACTGCTTTCCCCAAACCACCATCCTTCTGTTCCCACATCCCACATCCAGAACCAAATTCAGTGTATGAGGGTCTTGGGATATTTGACTGACTAGGACCAAGGCACTATGTTGTTCCTTCTTGCTTCCTTAATTTCTGATATCAAGTTTAGGATTTAATATATGTGGGGCCCAGAGTTGCTGGTTCCTTACAAGGGACCTAATGTATAGAATAAAAGATTAGCTGTGCCTTTCCTTGACCTCCTACTTCGCTCTGGCAAAGAGGATTTGTCATTCCTGTTTGGTTATCTCATTCCTAACATAAGCTGCTTATTTTTATGTGGCAGTTGCTAAAAACACTCCATGTATTTCTTAGCTGCACCAACAGAAAAGGCTGCACTTTACTTCAAAAATGGCTCATTTTCTAATACTTAAAACAACTCTAACAAATTTTAAGAAAAACTTCTTTCTTATGGAAAAATATATAAAATTAAATTTATTCTAGCCATCTTCAGTATATAATTCAGTGGTGCTCTTTTTATTCACAATGTTGTACAACCATCATCAATATCTAAGACTTTCTCAGCACTCCAGCAGAAACTATGAGCGAATTAAGCAATAAATCCTTCTACCTCTTATAACCTCTAGCCCATGTGCTGTCTTTCTAAATTTTAAGGTTTGTCTATGTTCACTTATTTTATAGCCTCATATCTTTTATTACTAAATAATATTCTGGTATGTTGACCTCCATTCATTTGTAGATAGATGATTATTCAATTTACTTCCTTCTACCTTTGGTTCTTGTGGCCATTAGCATGTGAGTGTCTAAATCTCTAGATTTCAAGTCCCATGGGCATATACTTAAGGATGGAATTGCTGGAATTTTCCTCACTTCTTTCCTAATGCCTAACACCTTTGTTAGAGTCAAGATGTTAAAAAGTGGGTGAATCATCTCTAGTTCTTTCCCCACCAAATCACTAATGTCTACATTCCTTCTGTATTATGGAAAATTAAATAATTCTTTCTATACTAGATAATGACACTTGTACATTATAGTGAATGTTCTGTTATCAGATAGCATGAGAAATTATAAATTCTTAGGTTTGTCATGATTTCTTGACTGTCTTCTACTTGTATGTTTCTGTGACTTCTCTGTTTTAAAAAATAAATTCTAGAAGCAAGTGAGAACTTGTGATACATGTTTCAGTTCATCAAATCCATCTTGCAGTCCTATGAGGTAGAATTGTTATTAGGGACATATTTACATGGAGGAAGGAAACAGGCCAGAGTTAGGAGCAATGTCCAGACCCCACCATTTGTGAGCGCCAGAGTTAGACTTGAACCCAGGATGGTGGGCTCCATTCTCTGAACCTTCTTTTCCTTTTGTTCTTTCTGGCCTCCATATTGGAACTTGTTCCTTATCATACTTCTTCCTTATCATACCACTACTTCTTTCCTCCATTTTTGATTCTTGAGATTTTTCTGTGGCTTGCAGTGAGATTTTGATCATGGGCTTCTTCCAAACAGCAGAGAAGATGCCTCCCATCCCTGCTGTCACCTCTGCACAGTGAAGAGTGGCCTCCCATTAATTGTGCTTCTTCCCTCCTTCCCACTTTTAAGATCATTTATCTTTATAAGGAAGATTGAGACAAACAGGCATTGAGGAGTTTGCATTCTCTGTCTTTGGCTCGTGTTGAGCAAGCAGCCAACCTCTTACTCCTGGTCCTTATTTGGAGCAAAACTGATTAAAATGTTGTCATCTTTTGCCATTTCTCGAGTCTTAGCCATTCTGGGCCTTGCTCTGCTGCTGCTCTGCCAGTTCACACCACTCTTTTGTCTAGTCCCTTTGAGCAGATAGTTGGGCTTCATTAGTGTTTCCTGTCTCCTTCAGCTGTCAGGATACTCCAAGTTTAATAGAGGGCTTTAGCCAAGCAACTCTTCCTGTTCTCCTGGCAGGTTTACTTTTCATTCTGCTTGCTTGCTGGGAAGTTCTTCTATGACTTCTATTCATGCATTCCTTTTTCCTCCATGATACAAGTATCTATTACTTACCAAGACCATGGGAAGAACAGGGATGCAGCAGTGAGCCTCACACCAATTATATAATGTGGATCATTTTTTTCCAGTAAAGTCTGCTTCAAATGGAGCAGGGAACAATTTAGAAATAAGTAATTCTTTCATTTAATTATGATCAATGATGAAAGAATATTTTCAAATCTCTCCTAAACTAGAAGCCAATCAGAATTGCTGTCTTGAGAAACACTAGAGGAGAGCCTCAGATCACTTCTATTAGAATAGCTAATGTTTACTCCACCATGAAGACTTTCTCTAAGACACAGATGCATGCTAGTCTGCAGTGAGTCTTCACAGAGGAGACATTTCAGTGGAGTTAAGCACTGTTAGCAGAGATAACCAATCAGTAGCTATTAGAGTCTAGTATCTGCTAATTACCTCATTTTCTGCTTTACCACTTAGCACACATGTGGCTGATCACTCAAGCCACTTTGACTATATTCAACTTTTATTTTAGACACTAAGTCTTTGATTTAATAATTCTACAAGGTGAAGTTAGCAAACAGGTCCTTAACTCATTCATATATATATATATATTGGCCATCTTTTTAAATAGTATACTTTCATGTCAAATAACTGAAATTCTGTTGCACAACTCGTAGTTTCTTTTGGGGTACTTCTGTAGCGAATGACTGCAACCTGGCTACTAAATGGAAGGACAATGGAAAGAGTTGGCATTTGTCTACCTCATGGTCTACTCTGTCGCACTTTTCTAAGGAATGGAAAAGTGGAGATATAGCTAACCAGAATTTGGCAACTCTGACTGGATGTTTAACTTCCTGAAAGACTGTAGCTTGATTAACTTAACTACTATTTAGTACCTACTGTGTGCCAGACCCCACTGTTAGGTGATAAGGCAAAAATGAAAGAACTTAGTTCCTGCCATTTCATAACATAAAAACTATTATGAAAAAAACAAGCATTCAGTTAGTAACTATCATAATCCCTTTAGACTGCTACAAGCCAGTCCCACAGCTTGAGTGGCATATAAGTAACAGAGATGTACTGCACTCACCTCCACAGACTAGAAGTCCAAGATGGAGGCCTCTGCAGATGCAGCACCTTCCTCATTACTGCCTTCTGGATATGTTTGCAGCTTGTAGGAAGGACAAATGTGCCTAATCCTATTTCTAATACAAAGCCCTTCTGACCTAATCATTTACCAGAAGTCCCACCCACCAAGACCATGGAAGTTGGCTCTAGTACCTAGAGTTTCGAGACCTGCAAATCTTCAGACCTTAGCAGGAACTTAGTTCTAGAATTCCCTGAGCCCAGCCCTTGAGAGTGGGATTCATACCTCCAAGTGCATCCCAAGAACATGTTGTAAACATGAACCCCAAGTAGTCCTGCACTTTGGGCATATTAGGACAGATGGCTCTGGATGTTCTAGTCTACCCAGCCCTGTCTGAACCTGCTATGCTGGTACAGCTGCAGTCTAGTCTCTGTCCTAGAAGCCAGCTCTTGTCTCCTGGGCTTTTTGGTTCTGGGCTCTCCTGGGATGGCTTTCAGGCTCTGATGCCTTAACACTGAAGGCTCTTCTGAGAGCCGAGTGCCCTTTCTACGACTGCCTTGCCTGTAAACAGAGGTGGCGTCAACTTCTCTCTCTTAAGCACTGAGCAGACCCATGCTGGGAGGAGTGCTGGCCTCTGGAGTGTGTTTATAGACCAAGAACTTCACTCTGCCAAGAATCCCTTCATCTGAGGATACAAGCTTGCTGTACCTTCCCACTTCCCCCTAAGCTGAAGCCAAAAAACATCCCCTCTTGAGTGGACCCCTTTTAGTTGGGAGTCCATGCTCACATTCTTACAGGACATACTATTCCCTGATAGGTGTTTAAACTAGTGTAGGTTTTAACTTCATAGATGGACTTACTTTTCTAAAAGTTGTAAAAGTAAAATCAATTTTCATATCCTTCCCTGCTACTTATATTTAGCACCATAACTCTTTTTCAATGCTTGTTGCATAAGTCTTCATTAGGTCTGGTGGCAGGGATTTATTATTTTTTACTGACATAAGTATTACACATATTTTTAGGTACCATATGATGTTTTAGTATATGTATACGTTGTATAATGTTCCAAGTTAGGATAAACATTCTTCTCAAATAATTACTCTTGTGGTAAACATTTAAAGATATGAAGTGCTTTATGAATAGTATAGAGACATGGAGCTTGTCTATTTTAACATCTGTATCCCAATACCTTAAATTGGGTTGACTAGGTAGTTTGTATTCACTTAAATATGTGTTGAATGAAGCAACATTGGGTAGGTGAATAGATTTTGAATTTATGGAGTTAAGGTCTTGAGTATACAGTGTTTCTATTTAGTATGATGATAAAGATTCCTTAGTGTCTCTTTTGGTTTTAAAACATTGGCTCTTTGAGAGCTCAATACCCATGAGTGACAGACTTTTGGACCATAACCTTGAGTTTCCTTTTTCGAGTCCAGTGTTCTTAGACTAATATTTTTAGGGTTGATGGAAAATGGGAGCCTTCTAAAGTGACAAGTTATTTATATAGTTTCTTGTACCCAGGCTTCTCCCTGATTTATGATGTAATAGAAAAAGTAGGGATTGAAATTAGAAGGTTAAAAAGAAACAGTTTAAAATTGGTAAGGAAGACTTGAAAGATACAGTTTATCTTTGGTTCTTTTGGAATGTTATTTTGTAGATTGTGCATGCACACAAGGTATCTTCTAAAAGTAAAAATAGAAATTGCATGGCTGTATCTGTGCCTTTAAAATGTAATTTGCAGCTCAGGTCTATGGTTCTCATTTGGCAGGCTGAAACATTTTGGTAGTGGAAAATTCCTTTTCTGTGTTGTATGGGTCTTTGGTGCAGAATCCAAGTCACCTTAAAGAACTGGGAAAAGACTTAGTAATGTCCAGGTGCTTCCTTAAACACTGTGAGAGGATACTATAAATCCAAGGAAGGACACTTTACTATGGGACACTTATTGAACACTGGGTGCCAGTTCTTTAGTTTTAATGAATGGAATCATTGAGTTCAATAAGTAGCTTTCCTTATTTTTTTAAATGGAATTATTTTACAGTTCCCTGAAACATAGTTTTAAAAATAAATCTCATAGGAATCAAAGTACAAAGCAATTAATTATTTTCTTACTGTTTTGTTGTTGTTGTTGTTGTTTTTAGATTTGTAGTTGCACAGCCACAAAGACATCTGGCTTCAGCTTTGATTTGCCCTAGACTTTATAGCCTGTGGCACTAGCTTCCCCCAGGCATATTGTGGGCCTCAGCTGTCTGTAAGAGTAGACAAACTTTCTGATTATTGCCATTCTATTTATTAAGGCTCTGTTGTCAGTAGAGCTTTGCACACACCATTATAATGTGACCATGTTGAACAACCACTGCCTGCCACTATCCTGAATAGTGACCGAACATTACTTTTATACTGAAGATTCATTTTTCTGAGGAAGAGGACCCCATGCTAACTATAACTAACTTAAGAAACAGACAGCACCAGGCAGTGGTGGTGCACGCCTTTAATCCTAGCACTTGGGATGCAGAGGCAGGTGGATTTCTGAGTTTGAGGCAAGCCTAGTCTACAGAGTGAGTTCTAGGACAGTCAGGGCTACACAAAGAAACCCTGTCTCAAAAAAACAAGAAAAAAAGAAAAAGAAACAAACAGCATTTCTGTGCCCCGCCCTTCCGCACTCCGGTAAGAAGCCAGTGCTCTCAGTACAACCTGGAAAGGAGAGGCTCCCCAACAAAGGCAGTCTCAGGCACCCTTGCATCCTTACTATTTGCTGAGACTCCTTTGCCTCAGGGTTTTTCCTGTTCTTGCTTTGTCTCTGGACTTGGGAACTTCCTTCTTTACCTTAAATTGATTTTCTCAAGGATTCCCCCTGACATTTCTCCCTGGCCATGCTGGTATCAGCACTGTTCACCTGAGGCTATTCTGAAGTCTGACTTGCATGAGTCCAGACCTATGATGGCCATCATGAGCAACATCCATGCCAGTCTTTTCTCAATCTCATCATGGGATGAGGCATGTTTGAGTGGGCAATGTTGGGCAAGTTGAGAAAAAAAAGAGAGAGAGAAAGTGGCTCTATGTTGGGGATAAAGTGATTCTTAGGGGTTTGTTCCATACAAGGATCAAGTGCACAGGGGCTAGGATCAAGAACCAAGAACAAGTGAGTCCTGGGCTGTGAGTGAACAAGCTCTGAGAGAGTAAGGTAACATAGTCTATGAAGTATGAGCATGGAACATTGCTTCATTCTGGCAGAGGCCTACCCTAGTAAAGCAGTAAGATGGGATTTTTAATTAGCCATGTTTGAAGGTATCTAAAAGTCTTAAGTTTAAAATTGCTTTTTTACTGTTTTTCTTTTAACATAGGAATAGTTAGAATCATGTGTGGTTGTACATACTTGTATTCCAAACATCTGGGAGACTGAAATAGATAGCCAGACCATGTCTCAAAAAAAAAAAAAAAAAAAAAAAAAAAAAAAAAAGCAAAATTAGTCATGTTGGTGTATAGCCATTACCCAAGTCTAGCCACATAACTCTTCTCCAGGTGCAACCCTAAGCCCATAAATACTAACTCTTATTCTCTGCCTCACTTTCTTTCTAGATGTGTGTAGTCTTTTTCATTTGTACACATTTCAAGATCCCACAGAAACTAAAAGCTACAAATGCTTGTGTTTCAAGTGCAAAATGATGTTGGGTTTGCATATAAAATAACACTTCTCCATAGATGTTGCTACTTAATTATTTATAATGCCTAAGTCTATAGAACTAATATAGGCTATACTGCGTTGCTTTAGAAGGATGGCAAAAATCATCTGCAGATATTTAATGTAGATGTATAGATTTCATTCCCCCAAATGTTTTTGCTCTGTGGTTGCTTGAATCCATGGATATATGAAATCTTAAAGGACACTAATAGTACCTTCGTTTACTTTTTTAAAAAATGAACCATAGAAAAGTTATGTTAATTTTGTGGATCTTAACATCTTTCATCTAGTTATTAAGTATGCTTAATAAAATATTAGTGAATTACCGCTTCCCTTTTGTAACATTTCTCACATGTTTGATTGATTTCTGCCCCCTCAGATTGGAGTGTGAACTGTAACAGCTGTTCAGTACCAAAAACTATTTTTTATAGTGAAGTCTTGTTCCCTCGGTCATTTTTTTTTTTCAGCTTCAAGTGTATTTTAAAAGAGTGTTGATTTTCATTTCTGTCTTTAAGTCTTTTTAGAAATTGCCACAGAGTGACAAATCAAAAAACACAAATAAAGTAGCATATATACTGACTTGTAACTGAGTTTTAAAAAGACTTACAAAAACAGAAGGTGCTTAAAGAAGAAGATCCGCTTGTTGGATGACAAGGGGTAACATGTTCAGTTAACAAAGTGCTGTTACCACTTAATCAGAAAGACCAAATACATGCTGTGTCTCTGTCTCTGACTCAAGTCCAGGAAAATGGCAGCAAAAACGTGGTCCAAAATGAAAAATCAGAAATTTCTCAGGTAGATATACTGTTTAATTCTTCCTTCCCTGTCGTTAAGTCACACAGACACACAAGCTTGCCTACAGCTCCTCATTTCCCAACAGACTTACGGCAAGAGCGAACAAGGAAAGCACTGAGTGTTCCCAGGTGAGGGGGGGGCGGGGGCAGGGGCTTCCTGTGAAGATTGGGCCATAACAATGGATACATCACATATGCATAATACAAATGTCTTTAAGAAATTAACTTAGTGAAGAAAACCCAGGATCATCATTAATCTCCAGTTCGCGTAGAAAAGACACTAGATGGTGCTATGAACCAAGAAGTGTGTTATTTGTTAAGGTGCTAAGGTACGCATGCCTTGGAGGGAGATCCTCCTCTGCCAGCACCGCTCCCCTCTCCTTGCCCTTTCCAGATCAGCAAACCTCACTTGGCTTGTGAGAGATATTTGCCAGTCATGGCTTATGAACCAAATAAGAATTTATTTAACTAAATTTACATGTTTTTCCAAACAAAACTAGCCTTGAGTTTGTTAATGACAGTGAAGCAAGAAGAGATGTGAATTTAAGATCAGATGACCTCAAATATTTGGGGCAAAGTCCATGGCGAGTTGCAACTTGGCTCTTTAGGGAAGGGAGACAGCTACCAAGAGTTTTATTTGGCAGCCATGTTTGTTCAGGAAAAACATTCTTAAAAATTCATTGGAGGTGAAATTGTCTATATAAAGTCATTTTTCTTTTCTTTCCTAGTATTCTTTCTAAAGGGATGCCATTGTGGAGCATGTTTCATCAGATTAGCATGGAGTAGACAAGCAAAGCACATCGGTCTTGTCTCCTTCTTCCTCTTCTGTTCACTGGGAGAAAGCCTTTTCCAAATGGATTATTATATCTCTGCTCAAATTCATGGGAGTACAAAACAGTTTAGCAGTTTGCTACACAGACAGAAAAGTCACAAGGTCCTCACTGAGAAAAATATAAGCTTATAGAAAATTTACAAGAACTGCATGTGATGCTGGTAAGATAGGTCAGTGGGGAAAGACACCTCTAAGCTTGACAACCAGAGTTCAATCCCATTAATTACTACATTGTAATTAGAAGGAGAGAACCAACCTACAAGTTGTCCTCTATCCACCCAACTGCTGTGATTCACACCTTGCCATAAATAAATATGTATAATTTTCTTAAAAAGAACTAATATAATTTTAGTATACCTTACTCTAGTACTTAAAAAATAAAATTAATGTAGACCCTTAAGAATTAGGTGTTTAAACATAATTTAGAAGATTTCATTTTAAGTCTACATTTGAATTTTAGGAACTTCAAGTAAAGTCTCATCTGTAATTAAAAAAAAAAATTCCAAACATATAAATTAGTAATTGTCGTCATAGGATATATTAAAGTTGTTTTTTGAGTAAGCCATTTTAGAAATTTCATTCTGACAGCTCTGAAAAGCTTGAAGATTTGAAGAATCTGGGTATAGTGGTTATATTTGATTGGTGAAGATTGTAACCTGTTATCAAATTAGCCTGATATCCTTTCAAAGATCATCCAATACAGTATATTCAGATGAAGAAATTACCCACTCCGGAGGAGAGGAGAGCAATCTGGGCATGTGTTGTCTATTCTAGAATCTACCTGCTTTATATGAATAATATTTGAATAGTATCAGAATTGCTTTGACTTTGGCTTTACTACAGAAAACCAACCCAGGAATTTACCTGTTCCCCCAAAAAGAAATAGGACAGAAGACACCAGGGACTGCCACCAGGGGTCGGCACAGCCAAAGACTACAGCAAGCCCAGGGAAAAATAGCCATGAATGATAATCTGCCAGCACAAACCAAGCCATTTCGTTTTCTCAGAGGCTGGGAGCGCTGTTGGACCAGGAACCGTGTTGCCAGTGAGTTTCTCTAGGACTAACGGAGTAGAAATAGGGAGGGCTCAGTGTCTTACAAGGCTCTTTTCTGTCTAAACACTTAGGAAGTAGCTCTGCATGGAGCAAAACTTGGGGTTTTTCTTCGCATGGGGTTCATTTAGTCAGTGAATGGGCCTGAGGACCCACCACACACACACACTTTAGTATAGTGGACTTTGCATTTCACCCAGTGTTACTTCTTAAATGATCTGTCAACATAGAAATGCTTATTTGTGAGTAGAAGCATGGGTAATTCTTAATTGTTCATTAATTGTTAACAAAGTAATTGTTTGGAGAACAAAATAATTGTTAGTATGTTAACTAACCCTGAATGTTAATGAACTTTCCTATAAGTATATGAACTCTAATGTAACCTCTGTTCCCACTGAGGTCTTCTCCTTAGCCATTCTCTGGTTCCCTCCTTTCATAAGTGGACTAAATGCTGCTCTACTACCACTATTCTGGTAAGGCCTTTAAGAGGCATGTCCCTTCAGAAGACAGCAGAACCTAAAAGTGTAACCCCTACCTGCCCTACTAAAATCTTAGATTGTTGTTACCCAGGTAACCCCTAGCTGGGCAAGTGCTCTGAGGTGACTCTCAGCAATCCCCTTTGTGATATCTTAGTTTTTTGGTCATTATTAATTACCAATTCAGCACTATTGTCCATTTACTATCTGACTATAGGGTTAATATGTGACCACTCAGAACCTTTGCTGTATCAAGATCCTCTTCTTCCTCCTTCCCTTATCTATATCTAGTTCCTTCACTTCATTACCAATCTGAATGCTTATGTGCACCTAGCTGCTTCTCTCTTGGGCCCACAGCCCACTGTTCCCTCTTTGTCAGCATCTCTTGCACATGGTCTCTTCTCTTATTCCAGTGACTACACCAATCAGACAGCTAGGGCCCATCACCACTATTTTCAGCAACCTGCTATCTTGTCTCTCCTAATGACCTTGGAACCTGAACTGCCTAGATGCACCATGGGTCACTTCTGCTATTCAGCTTCCATCAGGGTCTCTCTTACATCTCCAAGCCAGGGCCATTCAATGTTCTCTGCTTCTACCTGTATATTCCCATAATTGTGCCCTGTTCCTTCACCCACCAGAGAAGTACTAATCCCTGGAAGGTACAGTTCTTTCCATTTCTTACACCATGCCAGGTATTCTTTAGTGGGTTTTAGTATCTTTTATTGTCACATCCTTTATTCTTAAGAAACAAGAGGCAATAAAAAAAAAAAAAGGCCACCTAAGACATTGTAATGCTAAAGAACAAAATCCTGGTGCACATACATTCTAGACAACCACGCTACCACAGAATTACTGGCCCCGCTAGATCTAGAAAGATCCTTGAGCCCATTTGTTGTTCATAGTCCAGGTCAAACAAGCATCTAAATTTATTAGCAAATCCCAAGATGTTCTCTACTGCTTATATTTTCTGGAAAAAGATAAAAGCAAGTAACTTCATTCCTTAAACGTGCTTCCTTGGCTGATAGACCAGTTGCCTGTTTGTGTTGTTTTTCTGAAAAATAAGTGAAATGGATCTGCTTATTCTGTATCAGACTCTATTATAAAACAGGTTATACCTGACTTTACCCTCACAGTCCCCTAGGGGATGGATATATTGCTAACTCTGTACTAGACCTGAAGAGACTTCAAACAGAAACCTCTGATATGTTGTCCTGAGCACTGAGGCTGTAGGACCAGTCTGGGCAGGATAAGCAGGTTCAAAATGCCTTCTCTTATTTCTTCCTATACTTTGGAGGCATTGACCTCTATGAGAGTGAGTGTCTTACATACCTTGACGGCCTTGTGTGAGGTTTAAGGCTCTCACCCGGCCATATCTTACAACTTGTGAAATGCTATAATATAGTCAGCTAAGGTCACTTCTTACCCTATTGTTAAGTTGACACTTTAGGAAACACCTTCACAGCTGACCTCTGTTCTTCTGCTCTTACCAACTTTCCACTCCTTCTGCCTCAGTGTTCTCTTAAGTACAAGAGGTGTGTTATAGATATATCTATAGGGACTGAGCACCCCATGATCAGTTCTCTATATTTTGTCTAGCTAGGCTTTCTGTAAAGGTTTCCATTTGTTGCAAAGAGGTGAGAGTTATAGTTAACTGTAGGTATAAGGATGAATAGAACCCAATTAGAAGTTATGCTGGTTTAGTAAAATGATGTAAAAAAAAAAAATCTTCTCTAATATCCATGACCTCACTTGCACTGGGAGATTGACTAGGTTTCCAGTACTGGCCTTAAGTCAAACTAAGAAATCATTGGTTGCCACCAAGATATGGGTGCCACTACTGCACTGTTAATATCTTGCCATGCTGGTCATTGTTGTGATTCATGAGTATTATAGCTGAGTAGGACTTCTCACCTTCTTCCCTTAGTAGATTTTATGGCACCTTCTGATATTATGAAAGCTAATTCTCGGGGAAGAGATTTTCAAGTCAGATCCAGCTTGGGTATTCCAGGTCTTATGTCTAAACTTCATGGTATCTTTAGCAATAGGGACTTACCTTCAACTTCCAGAAGGCAACCAAGAGCAGCTGCAATAGCTATATTGTTCTAAGAGTGTCTAAGACTCTCTTGATGAACAACCCAAAAGGAGATTTTTTTTCATGCCTAGTACTGGGGCTTTTATTTGACAATATATAGCTTTTTCAGGAAGCATTGTCATTCCAAGTGGGATAACTTCATTTTGAACTATACATGTAACATGTATACACACAGACCTAGCATGTACTATATGTAAGAAATATGATTTCATAGTATTGTTAAGATACTGTTTGATTTAGGGGCCTGATCACCCAAAGATAACCATTTTGGTGGAACTCTACACCCTCACTGACATTTTTTTCTTCTCTTGCCTTTTTTTATGTACAGAGCATGGTGTTGGGCTTCAAGTACTAATGAACAACGATATTAACTCATCCGTGGAAAGCCTTAACTCAGCTTGCAACATGCAGTCTGATACTGATACTGCGCCACTTCTTGAGGATGGCCAGCATGCCAGCGACCAGGGCGCGGCGGCATCCAGCTCCCGGGGACAGCCACAGGCGTCCCCAAAGCAGAAAATGCAACGCTCGCAGCCTGTGCACATTCTCAGGTGGGCCAGAACATGTGCTGTCTGCACAAACAGTGCACTCTGCACTCCAAATGGTGATGGGCAGAGACTGTAAAATCAAGTTAGATGAGTTTGTTCTCTTAATAGCAGCTACAGTTGTCACTCTATAATCTTGAGGAAACCAATCTCCAATCCTAAAGCCAAAGTACAGACAGTCCTGACTCCCACCCCTGTTTACTGTGCTTCTCCCTACACATACATAACAATGGTGAATTTGTGCTCATAAATTAGATATTGCAATATGTTACAACAATAATTAATAGTACAACAGAACAATTATAATATTAATGAAGTCATGTGAGTGAGTCCTCTCCTTCCTGTTGTGATAGTGAAATGACACAAAGTGGTAGGATGGAAGGAACAAAGTGGGACAGGTGTTGTGATACTCTAGGCTGATGTTGACTATCTGTGGGTATGTCGTGAGAATTTTCAAGTCATGCCCCTGCCATCTGACCTCAAAGAACTAAAAGTGCAGCTCTCAGTGGCCCTGGGTATGCTGTGTAACATTTCAGCGTTTGGTGTGAACTTGCTGCTTGGCTTAGCATCTAGACCTTTTTGAGCTCCGGATTCCATAATCATGCTCCAAGTTCATGTTCCTCAGAGTAGGGTCTACAGCTCAGCTGCAGTGTTCTCCAGGGCATCCTTAAAAATGTACAATTCCGAACCTTGATCGTGGTTCTGTTTTGGCCTTATCCCTTGAAGACGGAACAGAAAAGCATATCTGTGTTAGCAAAAGGAGAGTCCTGGGACCCTTAAGGGAACTTCATGAGAGGTGGCAGATCTCTAAGCTAAGTTCAAGCTAGTAAGAAAGTGGAAGGTTAAGAGTGTTCAGTAGCTCAGTCTTATTGAGGGGAAGATGTGGAGCCCTGTAGTCATCTCTAGTTTATGAAACCAAGCTGAAGAAGGGAGCTCTTGAGGAGGACTGCCTTTGCCTGGCTCAATCTCAGGACTCCCATGAGTTTCAGGCTTGCATGACCGAGCAAGGATGATGAGCTCTTAATACAAACTTGCTCCTGCCTCTCTGGGAATTCACAGATGTGTGTGCAGTGAACTATGCTAGGGATTGTTGCCCAGCCTCTGTCCAGCTGGAGTTCTAGTGGTTGTACTTTCTCAGCACTGCCTATTCTGGGATGTTCCCCACTCCTCCTTGCTTCCAGAAACTTCTAAAAGGGTTCTTTATGGTCTGACATTAAATCTTCTTCAGCCTCAGTAACCATCCCCTAGGTTTCTACTCTTTCCAAGGATGTGGATGCTGGGTTCACACTGTGGAAGGGCCCCCAATGATTTGCACAGGCTGGGTGAGCTAAGAGGAGAAAGGTATAAAGAGAGAGTGTGCAGGACAGAGCTCTGGTGAGGGAGAGAATTATTTTCAAGTGGATGAACCAGGCAAGGTTTTGGAAGCACAGACACCTCCACCTCCCCGATCCTGGCACTTCTGTAGCCATCTTGACATCCCTGAATCCCAGGTCCTCTCCACAGACACTTTCATTTTGCAGCCTCAGGGACAATCCTCTTTTGATGTGAGCCTCTGTAGCAGGGATTGCTTTCATCTTTGCATAATACCCCTTAATTACACTTCTGGGCAGTATCTGAAATGTTATACCATTAAAAAAATTAATGAGGTTAAAAATTGAAATAATTTATAAATTTTCAATACACCCTAATAAAGAAGGAGGCTTTTGTGGGCTGCTGGGACATCAGAAACAGTTCTGTCAGGTTCTGTAGATCAAAGATGTTAAAGCTGAAAGTTCTACAGGAAAATCAGGAATTGTTAACAGTAAAAATAAGCTTTCTGCCATATCATCAGGCTAGTATAGGATCAACTTCCCCATGTTTCACAACACATGCCTTGAGAATGCTAGTATCTTAAAAGTCAGAACATCATTTCCTGGTATACACAAAATGGCTAGGCAGATCTTTCTTTGAAGTCAGAGAATGGTTGGTAAGGCCAACACAGTGAATTTTCAAATAGCAAATTCTCTCAGGAAGGCTCATGGATCAATGATTTTTTGTTTGTTTGTTTGTTTTGTTTGTTTTTCAAAATAAGGTTTCTTTGTATAGCCCTGGCTGTCCTAGAACTCACTCTGTAGACCAGGCTGGCCTCAAACTCAGAAATCTGCCTGCCTCTGCCTCCCAAGTGCTGGGATCAAAGGAGTGCACCACCATTTGCAGAGCTAGATCAATTATCTTATCAAACTGTAAAAATATTCAAAAAATTATTTGAAGATAATATATAAAAAGTAGTTCCATGGTGTGCTGAAATAAGAGGAGGGCCAGACTTTCTAAGCAGACCATGAGTGAACCCCACTCTGCCTGTCCTGAAAGGAAGGCTCTACACACTGGTAATGTCCCCTCACTGGTGGGAGGGTGGGTGGGATGAAGTGTCTCTCTAGGAAGCCCAGGGAAATAGAGTCAGGAGGTCACCAGCAGGACTCTACCAAGAAAAGCACTGGGCATTTATTATCATTTTAGCTTTGACTTTGAACTTGATTTCGCTGCTATTTTCATAATTATACTCAATTCATCATCCATTGCTTAATGATGTGTCTAGTGAGCTTTGGATTTTTCAAAGGGGAAAAGGAAGGAGAGATGACCCTGAAGAAATGCCAGGGAATACAGAGTAGAAGCTGAATTAGTAAGAACATTCTAGGAAGATCAATACATGAAGCTTTGATTTCCGAACAGTATAGTCTTAATCACTTTGCTCATAATTTGATCACTTCCACAGTTCAGGTGAGGAACCAGGCAACCTCCTACAATTAGATATGTGTTCATTTCAAAGACTTCAGGAAGTCCTGTTCTCTCGAAGCTGCCTTTATTCACAAAACTTTTTACATACAGGGTATACATTGAACAGATGCCAACAGAGTATAGTATGCTGAGCCCAAAATATACGTTGCATAATAGCCATTTTTTAAAGTGTTAGTGAACACTTGGGATTGATGGTCAGTCCCCAAAGTATTCTCATCTTAGAGAACAGAAACTATACTCACTAAATAGCATCTCCCCTGCCCCTCTCTCCTCTGCCCCTACTACTCTACTTTCTGAATTCAACTATTTTGTATGCCCTACACAATGGAGTCTTCTAGTATGTGTTCTGCTATTGGGTTTATAGCATATGTCAGAATTCTCTTCCCTTATTTTTTGGATAATTCTCTTTTTAAGGCTACATGATATTTCATCACAGAGACATGCCCATTCATGGTTGGACAATTAGGCTACTTTCCAATTTGGGCCACTGTGAATAAAAGGTCATGAACACGGTTGTACCAGCATCCATAAAAACCCAGCATTTCCTTCTCTAGGGCATAGACCCATCAGGTGTGTGCTAGGATGGCAAACTAATTTTTGACTCCTTCCTTATAGGCGCCTTCAGGAGGAAGACCAGCAGTTAAGAACTTCTTCTCTTCCGGCCATCCCCAACCCGTTTCCGGAGCTCACTGGGGGGGCCCCTGGGAGCCCTCCTTCGGTTGCTCCCAGCTCCTTGCCTCCTCCTCCGAGCCAGCCTCCTGCCAAGCATGTAAGTGGTCCCTGACTACAGCACAGTGATGCATTTCTTTGTGGAGAAAGGAGGAAAGTTCTAAGATTGCCTCTTTGGGTTGATACTGAACTTTTTTCTCATGAGTTCTTTTAATGTATTGGCCAAAATTCAATTTAATAATTTAGGAATGTATCAGGGTAGTTTTACAAAAAAAAAAAAAAAGTTATGTTTTTATGTACTTATTTATGTATTTATTTACTTATTCCTGGGGGGCAGCATGTATGCCGTGATGCATATATATAAAATTAAAGGACAATTTTCATAAGTCAGTTCTCCCTTTACAACATGTGGGTTCTGGAGAATCAAACTCAAGTCCTTGGACTTGGCATCCAAGTGTCTTTAGCCTCTCACCAGACTGAAGAATGCATCACTGTGTTTCAAAGAATCTGAACTGTGTTTTGTTGTTGTTGCTGATGCTGTTGTTTTTTAATTAATGATTTGATGCTTGAGGATGATTTTAGCTCTTTTTAAGAAATCGTGTGACCAGGTCGTCTTGGTCAACCAGCCCTTCTGCTGTGGCACACTGCTGGGCCTTCCTGTGCACATACTCTTCAGTACGGGAAACAATCAGAGCTTCCATCTTGAGGTCTTGACGTCGAATGAGGCCTGTTCAAGGCCAAAGAATGGCCACTTGACCCAGGAGCTAATAACTACCCTTTTAAAACTTGTTTCTCCTTTGAAGTGGTCCTACAAAGTAGAGGGGTAGTCACTGCCCCCATGTGAGAAACTCCCCAGTGACAGCCATTCAGCTTATCAGAAACATGAGCGGGAGAATTGTGTCATCTCAAACTCCTTTAGCAGTGGGCTGGGAACAGGATGGCCCAGGGCTCAGCAGCACACCACACCCTGCCTGCTGTAGGGAACAGAACAGAGACAGTGGCTTTACATGGAGGCTTTGCTCTGTGCGGCGCGTGGCTGCTGTGGTGCTCACTTACAGCTTTGGTTGGCCCTGTAAATCAGTACAGGTGTCACTGTCACCTACAGTGGAGGAAACTGAGGCTGGTGTCAGCATACAGTTGTGTCTGACCTATCGTCTAGGCCTAGAGTCCTCACAGGTTTCCTGCCACCTCAGCTGCCTCTTTCAAACTTGCAGTTTAGAAGATTCTGTGTTTTCCCACTAGACCAATTCTTTCCATTTGCCCACCTCTGCTGTTCTCTAACACGGAGGAGCCAGCCAGCCCCATTCTCTGAAGTCTAGTGGCATACAGCACCAGGCTCTCCAGCACTAGGCTTTGTTTTCTAATACTCGCTGGCTTTGGAATACTGTTCCCCCTGAGTGCCTCTCGAGCCGCCCGCATTACAGCACTGTCAGACTTAGAAGGTGAGGTCAGTGTTCCTTGTCTCAGAGCCAGCACTGTCCTGGCTTCCACACAGGTCACATGCTGAAGTGCATCTGGGCTGTCTACCTCCCTGGTGACCTTCTGCCTTGAGTAAGGATCCTGATGATCGTGTATGGTTTGTCCCCGAGGTTGTTTACAAGTTTCCTGTCCTGAAGTAGACCACAAGCGTACTGTCTGGCCCTCGCCTTGGCTGGCAAGAAAATGAGCCTCCTCCCCACCGATTGTCCAAATTTGTAAGAATAAGGAAACCCGGGAATTTTGCCTGCTCGTGTTTTTCTTGGGATCAGAGTTGGCTCTTCATGAGAACAGTGGACTGGCGTGTTTGTCGTCAGATTCCTCAAGCCAACTGGGACCAGTGAGAGCAGGGAGGGTGTTTCTCACTTGTGGAAGACTGTTGTTCTTTGTGGCTGTTTTTAGTTCTATTTTGTGTTTATTCTTTGATAACCTCATGCATGTAAATTGTATATTTTGATCAATATCTATTAGTAGGGAAAGTAGCGGGTACACTTGCAGTACAGTGAGTGCGGACAACAAAGGGCAAATTAAGAACTCAGTTCTCTTCTCTCATGTAGATCCATGGATCAAACTCAGTTCCTCAGAGTAGAACCCACGTGCTTTGATATGCAAAGCCATCTCACCAGCCTTTTTGGTTTTGTTCTGACCCACTGAGTTTTATTGAGGGTCAAGGTTATTTACCAAGCATGAGCAACTCATTAATGACTACACCACTGAAGAAAGTCATCCTGTACAGGGGCTATGCCGAGTGAGCTAAATCTAGCTTGTTACCGTCCAACAAACACTGTCCTGAGTATAGCTTGTCTGGTGGTCTGTGTACTCAGCAGCCTGGTGGGATAGCCTTATTGGGAAGGGTGTGAGGGACCCCATATTACTGAGGACTGACATGGTTACAGATGACAATGGTACTAACATGGCTGCTGGGTTTATGTATTTCCAAGTTTTCTCAGCCACTGTCAGGATATATTTAGCAGCAGAAAACCAAACCTGGCTGGCTTCCTTCATGAGGACACTTAACTTTCATGGAGTAGGATATCTGGGGCAGAAAGCAGAAGCTGATCTGACCTTGTTCCTTGTTGTGGAACTTATACACTGTCTCTGTAGGCAGAGCTGGTGTGACCATAGTTAGGCCTGTCATTAAGCACAACCTTTTCACCTCAGTGGGTGAGCCAGGTGCTTGAACACATGCAGTGGTGACAGGGAAACAGGTCCTATCTGGAGTACGCTGACACAGCAGACATACAGATAGAGTCACTGCTGACTTGAACTGTTCAAGGGCAGAGCTTTTGAGAAATATGGGGGGATCAAGGGAACGTGTAAGAGGAGGTCTGATCCATGCTAGGTAATGCTGTAGATGGGACCTTTTCTGAATTCATAACAAGCTCAGCAACGGCAGACTTCTCTTTCAACCAGTAGAGCGTCCTGTGACCACATAATGACTCCTTAGAGCATGTTTTTCCACTTGCTATTTAAACACAATTAGTCTCATATTTTGTGCCCCATCATTAATGCTACATAAATACTACCTCAACTCCAAACAGTTCTTTTCTCTTTGCTTAATTTTAAAAATTAATTTTCTGGAACTGAATTGATAGCCTTGCTCCTGCATTTACTGATGATCACACCAGGGTCTTCCTAGGCTTTACCTGCTGTTCTGTGAGTGCACTGCCACTTGAGACCTCTGTATAGTGGGAAATTTTCATCCTGGCTACCATGTGAGGAGTAGACTCTCATCCGCCTAAAGGCCTCAGCCACACATTCACTAGTCCTCCTGCTCTTGGTGCCTTCACAGCTTGGTGTGTCATCTTTTCTGGTGCCTTCTGAGATCAGAAGTATCGAGACCTAGACCTAGCTGAGGTTTAATTTAAGTTCTGGGACCCCAGCTTAAGGCAAGTTGTGGCTGCTTAAAGAAGTCCTTGGGCTGTAGCTAGAACTGAGACAGAGATGCCCAGTGAGACAGAGACAATACCAGTATCCCGTGACAGCCCGGCATAAGACATATCAGCTCATCCGTGTCAAAAGATAAAATCCTCTGCTTGGCACACCCATTCCTTTTTCCTCTGACCTACTCACTCACATCTCTCCAGGGAGGCCCTGCCTGGTGGCCTGTCTCCTCTGTACTGAGAGGCAAGCCCAGTGTGTAGAGGGTGAGCCCAGGCTCATGCATTAGGACAGGGTTGGTGGCCCCTTCAGAGCAGCAGCACCTCGGAAAGCCTCAGTTCCCTGTCTATGGGAGGAGGCTGGTATTACTGACCCTCACCTCTCAGACCAGTTGTGACATTGACTCAGCACATAGGAAAGTGTAGGCACAGTGCAGGTGCTTCCTTTGATACAAGACCTAACATCACAGTTGCCACTGTGGGCACTTATTTTACCTTCTTCTCCTCTTGTGGAATAGAACCGACCACCAGAGACTTGCTCAAACATCAGCCAAGGCCCAAGAAGGGCAAGGCCACTTTGCACAGTCAGTAACTAAAATGTCATAAGAATAGAATTCATATCTGAGACCACTCACATAAGACCTTTGTGAAAGCAAGGTGCCACAGCATATCCCAAGTAGCAGAACACCTCTGAGCAAACTGAACATCTGTACACGATCTCATTAGGAGTACCCTTGGGAATGTACCAAAAGCAGCCAGGTAAAACCACTAGCTTGGACTGGGATTATAGTTCTGTGGTGCAGCATTTGTCTAGTAAGTACAAAGGTGTAGGATGGGAAACACGTTAATTCCATAGTTTGGGAAATTTTACATTTTCTCCCACGTTCTTGGGAATTCACATTTCCTACTGGTCTTAGAGGACCTGAAAAAGTTAACAAAGAAAACTCAAGTTAATCTAGAGGTTTTTGAAGGTTTTTTAAAAAAACACTTTTACATATTTTAAGTATTTATTAGATTATTACATATTATAAAAATACATAAAAACAGTTCCCACTGAGCCTTCTTTGGATATGGTGCTAAATTGCCCAAGATAAAAGTGAAGGCTGCCCCTGACTGTCACAGTTGATTGGTGGTGTTGCTAAGTGCTCAGAGCCCCGAGCATTACAGCCTCTGGAGCCAGAGCATAATCCCTCTTGCTTGGACAACGTGACGGTACCTTCATGTCTCTGTTCGACTCTGAACAAATGATGCAATCACAGCAGGGAGTCGTGACCTAGAGCTGACCATGTACATGGCTAAAAATGAGACAGGAAATCATCCCAGGAATCTCATGTGAAATCCCAGCCTAGTGTTTCTCTGCACTATAAATATCTTATATAAATTCTATAAATTTGAGAAGCCTAGCTGATTACTACAGCCTCAGATTGCTCTTATCTTGAAAGAGTATTGCAAACATGAACCTTTAAATCTTATCTTGTGGGAAGAACCACCAGCCTTTTGCTCCAGGAATGAGTCTATGCCTTCCCTGCACAGGGACCAAGGTGATAAGAGCCTTCTGCAGGATCAGAGACCAGGAGGGGGGGGGCTTATTTTTTGAATATTGATTATTCAAAAAAAAAAAAAAAAGCCTCTGAGTCTGCTAGAAACCAGAAATCATTTTCCTGGGAAAATTGATTTGCGAATTCTTACTTGATGGTTCGGCTTTAAATTTCATTAGAAAATGGGACCGTCGCCAGCTAGTGAACTTTTTACCTGATTAGCCTCTGTCCTAGTTAGCTTCAGCTGTCAAATTGACACAGCCCAGAGTCATCTGAAGGGAGGCTCAATTCAGAGATTGCCCAGATCAGATTGGCCTGTGGCCATGTCTGTGAGAGATTGTCCTGACTGATGATTGATGCAGAAGGCCCAGCCCACGCCTAGGTAGCCCCATCCAGAGGCAAACGGGTCTGAGCTGTATAAGGAAAGCTGGCTGAGTGAATTTTCCTCTGTTGTTCCCATACTAAGGTCTTGCCTAACTTCCCACAGGCTGGGACTTGGACATTATAAGTCAAGTAGCCCTTTCCTCACCAAGTTGCATTTGGTCAGTGTTCTATATCCGTATCAGAAAACAAGCTAGCATCCTTTTTGTGATAGCTTGGCTTGCCCTCAAACAGCACTCTTCCCTGTGTTTGCATTAGAATCCACAGTTCACCTTGCAGGGAAAGCAGCTTGTTACACCCATAGCATGGGAACCTCTGCTCTTCATAGATGCAGCCTGAGCATTACTTATCCAAAAATGAAATCTGAAATACTTCAGACTCCAACATGAGGCCACAAGTGGAAGACTCCACTTTTGCTATTTCATTAAACTATTAATGTATTAAAATTATTGTTTTATTACATAAAAGAACCTTCAGGCTAAGGATTAGTCCACTCTTGAAACATAAACTTTATGTTTAGACTTGGTCTCCTCCCCAGGTAATCTCACTGTGTATATGTAAATAGTCCCCAAACTGAAGAAACTTAAAATCACAAACATTTAAGGTAGGCCACACTTGATCTATGAGCAACTGAGAGGGTGGGGTTTGTTTGTTTGTTTGTTTGTTTGTTTGTTTTTCTCAAACTCCGAACCTCTGATGGTCCTACTGGTTTAGAACAGAGGTGCCTCATGAAATTACAAAGTTGAAAGCATTTTGCCTTAGCTGAGGCTATTCCATACAACTGGAAAATGTTCACCACCACTACCAAGCCTTAAATCTGCCTTGCTGGATAAGACTCGCCCTTGTTCATGTCTATGCTTGTGCTTTTTGCCCAGCATGGCACCTCCCTCCTCCCTCTTCCATGTCTGGGTACTTGTCTCCCAGACATTTGCCTCACTCTTTTAACCAGCCTGAGTGGAGTCAGAACAAATGTAAAAATGATAAGGAATCCCTGGAGGGAAGCAAACAAGGGTATTCTGAGTGTCTTCAGCAGAGGGAACGGAGTAAACACTCTCCTGTGGGCACTAGTGCCAAGTCTCCACATTTCTAGGAAAGAGAATACAGATGTTGACCCCGTCTGGAAAGGTTAATAATTACATGTCTTCAGCTTCTCTAGAGAACTACATGCAAATGACTACTTGTTTATCTTTCATCTTACCTCAAAGTAGTTTCCTTCTTGTAATTTCATCCGCAGACATTCTGTGCTGAATCAAAGCAATAGGTTCCTAACAGTTTTATAGTGTCCTGGCATCTTGGGTTCATTTACATGAGCAGTTCATTCCTCTGCTTTTATCTCTGAAAGTGTTTCTGTTCACACCGTCCCCACTTTCTCCACCAAGCCCTGGAAAGGAACCAGATCAGTGGCAACAATATCATAAATATTTGAAAGGGAAAGCGACAGTATTTCCTTTTTCATTTAACTCTGGAATATAAATGTGAGTTCTGATCAGTGAGTCACAACAAAATAGTGTTTTAACAAGCCTGACACCACTATAGCAAAATAGAGCTGAGGCACCAACCTATAAAGATAAAAAGGTTATTTTGACTTAGAGTTATGGAGGTTCTGGTCCAAGATTACATGGCCCTCCTTGGTGTGGGAGTGTTGCTGTCAAGCGAGGCACAGAGAGGAAGAACTCAATACCACAATGTCTCCTTGACAGGCATGACTATAATGGCTACAGAGCCACCCAAAGCTTCCACTCTTCCAAATTTCACTAGTCTAGGGACCAAGTCCTAGACACATAGACCTTTGGAGACACTCAGTTCAAACTGTAACAATAAGACAGTCGACACTTTCTGTCTGCTTTTGGTTTCTAAATATGTTCCCCCAATAAAAGGAATAAAGTTTTTTTAAAGAATGAAGGCAAGGTGTAACAAGAATGGAGGAGGCAGCTTGAAGAGCTGAGAAAGGAAGATGGGGGTCAGGAAGCCTTGAGCGTGTGGTCCCAGTAGACATCTCCAGGAGTGGGGCACAGGGCAATATACTGGGATGGCAGACCTGATGACCCAAAGGGATCTCAGTGTCTCTTTAATGGTACCTCTCCCCTAAACCAGGTCCTGGATATGTTCTACTGAATATCCAGAGCTCTTCAGGACTATTCAGACCATAGAAAAGTCCCAAGAGATAAAGTGTACCCTCTACAGAATAAGAGACCTGATGGGGTACAGCTCTGTCCAAGTGGGGTCCATGAATTAGACAGTCATGTGGGCCAGTGAGAATTCTCTGATGTTGATCATTGAACTAGAGTTATGTAAGAATGTTTTCAGTTTAAAAAAAAAAAAAATCACAGTCTAGCAGACCCAAGTAGATAGAGAATGGAGAGATAAGCAAGTAAATAGAGCCAGAGGCTGCTATTGGGGAGCCCTGATGAAGTACATACAGAAGTCTGTACTACTTAAACATCTGTGCAAGTGTCATTACAAAATAAGATGCTAAACCAAAAACAACAAAAAACCCTCTGTATGAAACCAAAACTATGCCCTATCTACACACAAGGTGACACTTTACATCTATAAGAACGTTTTCTTTGAATTTTTGGTGTTTCTCTATATTATTTTCTTCCAAACTCAAGACCAAGTCATTCTCCTTGCCTCGAGCATTATGAAAACCTCTGGCTAAGCAGTAAGTTCCCACCCAAGCCCCATATCACCCTTTTGCAGAGTGACTTCCCATTCTAGGCTGAATGCACGCGCGTGCGCACTCACACACTCACATATCTTCCCACTGTCTTTCACCCCCTTGCCTGGTCCCATCCCCTTCACCTTCTAACATCTGACACTCCTGGCTTTTGCCTCTATTGTCTGCCTCCCTTCCACTTAAATGAAGCTCCGTGGACCAAATACATTTATTGGACTGGGCAAATCCATAGAATCTTCATGCCTGGCACTGAATAGGTCCTTGGGGAGTATCAGCTGAGGGAATCAGTTTTAGAATGCACTTCCCACTTCATCCCTGCAAATGAACCTGAAATAACTTGCAAAATTTCCCCCAGTCCAACTCAAATCTTAAATTTTTGTAACATTTTAAATTACATTTTAGGTTTGTTTTATGATAAGTCTGATAAACTACAAATAAAAAGTACCTCTTTTTTTGTAAAAGAAATGTTATAAATCCTACTTGTAGTTGTGTATTGCTAAGTTGTTTGATGGGATTTCTAGGTTATAAAAGTATAATGCCACAACTTTAGGCAATGATTCAGTCTAGCAGTTGGATGTTGTTACATGACTTTTTAATTCGCTTTTTTGCTGAGATTATTAATAAAGACAGCTGTACTAGAATTATACTATGCATTACAAAGAGCTGTCTTCCATTCATGGACATATGCACCCCATGCTCTACCATGTCACCTCTGTACTTATGTCTGTGCTACTGATACTGGCCAGGCCCAGTGAAAGAACCCGTAAGAGCCCAGCAAGATAAGGTTTTTTATGTGACACTTAGGAATGATCTGTGGCTCTTTTAAGAGCCACCTACTCACTGGGGAATAGACCTCAGATAAAACAAATCCACTAGAGTCTAGCTCTTTTCATATAGATAGCCTCCATTTGTATTCAGTCAGGAGACCTTCCCACCCCCATCCAAAAAAAAATCCAAAACAAAAAACAAAACAAAACAAACCATAGCCACAGTGCAGCAGACTTTTTAAAATTACAAAAACAATAAATGTTTGCAGTAAAAGCAAAGAGTGAAGCAAACACTACAGGAAGCTGTCTGGGGATGCACTTATAGGTGAATCCTGGCACTACTTAAAATTCACATGTGTGCTATACGCCTGTATTTTCAGCACTCAGGAGCTACAAGCTGGAGAATAGGAAAGTTCATGATCATCCTTGTCTACATAGTGAGTTTAAGGCCAGCCTGGGCTACATGGGACCTTGTCTTAAGGAAGAAAAAAAGGTATGGGGAGGGAGAGTAAGGTTGTAATAGTTAGTGTCATTTGTCAGCTTAACAAAATCTAGAATCATCTGGGAGTTGGACCTCTGGGGGATTATCTTATATTTTGTTAACTGAGATGGGAAGATCCATTCACTGGGCAAGGAATCCTGTGCTGTGAAAAGTACATTCTTAATTGTTCTCTGTTCCTAATTATGGATGTAGTATGGCCAACTCCCTCAAGCTGCTGTCACTGGATCTTAATCTAGAACTGTGAGCTAACATAAGCCCTTTTCCCCTTAAGTTGCTTTTGTGGGTGTTTTGCCACTGTTGTTAAACATGAGTTATTCTCTCCATAAATTACTAATTATAGTAATTTATACTATACAGATATATAGAAGATGTTGTCTAATTGGCAGAGGTGAACGGTGTGGACAGTGTCTGTGTATAGTTTTTATAGGCTTGATACACAGTGTCATGTGTTCTATCATGCAGAGGCACCCTGCTGATTAACATTTTCATTGTTTGAAATTCCTTTCTTATTACTGTAATAGAAAAAGCTAAAGTGACTGTACAAGGGTACATATGTTTTTGGTCACTTATAGATGGGGGTGGGTAGAGTCCCTCACAGTTTCATTGCTGGACTAAGTGACTCATTGTTCCGTGAGTGTGTGTGTATGTGTGTGCGTCCATCTCTTGGAATGAAATGGGAAGGCATGTGGTTTGATGGGACTGGCCCCTGGCCTGGCTCTGTTATTTGTTACAGTCTGGTTTTAGATTCCTACTAGTGGCCTTGCATTACTGGGACTCTGGGGCAACAGTGGCCAGGGATGTGAAGGCAGAAGACCAGACAGTTCATCATGCTGATTAGTTGTTTCTGTAGTTTCAAAAAACTCTAGATGTTTACTGAGCCTGTCTAGAGCAAAGGGACAAACCCAGAGATCTGAGGCAGTGTCTTTTGCTTTTGTATCTGTCCTGGAAACCTCTTTGACTCTGAGAGAACCAACCATTTGGAAGAAAGGAGTAAAATATGTACCATAAGTTTTGGGTCTGTGTCCATTTTGAGGTTCGGCCTTCTAAGGTTCTGTTCAACAGACCCTTGTTCCTTTGGCTTAAAGGAATTAGCACACACAGTTATTTCTTGGTTTGAGTTTCTTCCTTGCTCCCCAGCAGATTTATCTGCCTAGCAGGCCAGAAGATGTTGTCAGTGCTGTCCTCAGTGGCAAGTTTTGCTTGGGTTGCCAGATTTTTAGTCTAGAAACAGCCATCTGGGAAGGTGCATGTGATATCAATTGATGCATTCAGTGAATGTCAGGAATCACTTGCTGAGAGCAAACTCTTTGTGAGGTGCTTTCATATAGTGCTTGTGTGACATCCTGTGTGTTGAGCCATCCTAATTGTACTGCTAAGAACATCCAATCACAAGGGTTGATGCATGCAGTAGGTAACAAAGCCTAGGAACATGTCTAAGATATGTAGGCTGAAAGTCCACACTACACCACAATTTCTGTCTAGTATGGCAGATGTGAGAAGTGGGTATTTGGGGAAACTGAAGATCTGGAGGTGACAGATGAATTTGTCCACAGATTTGCTTGTTCCTCAACAGCTAAAGCATTTTACACAAAATGTCTGACCAACTAAGTCCTTGAGAAATGTTTAAGCCTAATAGAGATGTCTTAGCAAGGCATGATGTCAAGCAATTTATCTTAAGAAAATAAACATATGCACTAAGATATATATTTGAAGACAATCCTAATAATTCTATAATAAGAACAAAAAGCAGGGGGGGCAGTGAGCAGCGTGGGAAAGGTCTTCATTTTTGATGCCTTGTGAGCACTAAAGCAGCAAAGAAGCATGATGACATGGCGAAGTGTTTATGATGTAATGTGGAGCTGTACAGCCCAGCTTAAAAGTGTGTGTGCAGTATGATTGTAATTCTGTCAGGGTTTCTATTTATAAATATCTGTGCAGAAGAATGTTGTCACAGTGAGTCTGTGAACTGTCGGTGATTAGCCGAGTTTATTCCCCCTTTGTTCCTTACTGTATTTTTCCAGTTTGATACGGGAATCACGTCATTTCTGTATAAAGCTAACATATGTATTTGTCTTTATACATCACCTTTATGCATATGCATGTATTTCGATATGTGTGCATATTGCTATTGTATAGGTATATTAATGTGCAAACGTGACTATATTTTGGTATCACAATTCTTGAGTTCAAGCAACCCTTGTTTTATTTAATAAGAGTTCTAAAACCCAATAACAGTGATCCTGGCTACTTGGAAATGACAGAGAAGCTGTAAAATACTTTCTTTAACTGAGAAGGTAAGTAAGAGTGAATCAAATGTTTTTAAGAGTAGGGACTTACTTGAATAACTTTTACCACAGTACATCCTCAGAATTGTTTTGTTTTATTATGAGCTGTTATTGTTTATTACTATGATCTGTTAATTTCATACCATGTCTGTAAATGAACTTTTATCACTAGCACACAATGATAGGAAAACTCATGTAGCTTATAGTGCTATCCTTTGTCCCAGGCAGCTCTGGGGGCCACAAAGGTAAGGGAGACGACTTATTTTTGACTTGGTTCACTAACACATTTTTTTTCCTAAGTAGCTTTCAGTTTTGTTTGATATGATTGGTGTCGAAATATAAAAATCAGTTTTATCAAAATAGCAGAGTTTATGCATCTCAGATGAGTTAAATCCACAGATAAATAAAACAAAATCCATTCATCCAGATAAGCCTGTCTGTTGAAGTAGAACCAGTGCAGAGCAGTCTCCACCCATGAGACCCTTTGCCTGTAGAGAAGTCTCCCAAGAGCCCTAGTTTTGAGATCTATTTTTAGTGATAGTTAAATCTCATCTGTAAGGGGTTTCCAAGGACTTAAAATATTTGCAAACCTTATTGAAAAGTATACTTGGTAAGATTCTATGAAACAGCATAGACTTTGAAAGTAAGCTGAAGTTAACAGTCAAGCAAGGCTATCTATTCTCATGGATGAAGAGCCACCATGTCCATGGCACTGAATCCAGTGCTTCAGCTTCAGTTCTTAGAGACAAACCAGTGCTGTAACTTAAAACAAAGCTCAAGAAGACTCAATAAAATTAATTTTTTTTACTACAATTAATTTAGCCCATCCTATTCATCCTGAAACTTCAAGTCATGAGACAGTCCCCCACTCCTCTATTTGTGGTTATTTGAAACATCTCAGCTCAAAAATCTTGGAGCCTCTGTGGCAAGAAGGATTCAAAGTGCTGAGGAGCAGCTGGTTGGTGGAGGAAAAAAGGCCAACTAGAGCAGAGAGCCCTGCGTTCAAACTCTTGCCCCAGGACTAACTATTTTTGTCACTGGGAAAGCCCTGCTGCCTCCAGAAAAGCTTTTGATGAAGCTGGAGTGACACCTGCCTTAGGCTAGCTTTCCTCTGCCTGCCTCAGCATGACTATTCTACCTTAGTCCTTCTAGGTCCTGCAGTTTCAGAATAAAACAGTCACTGCTCAGAGGCTTAGTATAGAATTCCCTGATCCCATGCATGTCCTCCCCAGAGCTCCTCTGGTCCTCTGATTGCATCCAGCCTTGACCCTGCAAGACCTTTGATATAGGAATCATTTAAACAGAGATGACAGATAAAGACAACTCAGGGTCCAAAAGCTTTTGCTTTCAGATGCCCAGCACTGCTGCAGTTACTATGTAGTATCTGGGAAGAATGGACCGTCTTAATGCTGGGCATCAGCCTGTACACCCCAAGGGACCAGGCCATCTACTTAGGAACGTCTTGCACTGCAGACAGCTGGTGAGGGGGGCCAGAGAGGCACAGAGCTTCGAGTGTCCTGTTTTCTATTTTTGTAAGGTGTGCCTCTGGCACAGTTTTAACTGCCAAAGTCAGAAGATCTTTTGAATTCAGTAACAAGATTCCTTAGGTTCCAGCCAGCAGCAGCAAGGTCTATTACAGGAAGCTGTGGTAAGAATCTGTGCCAAGACTGGGAGCAGAGAAGCTGAAAAGACCCCTACACTGTTCACCTGCTGGGGAACATGAAGACCAAAAGCCAGAACAGCACTTCTTCCTAAATCCCTTCCTTTAAGTCTGCAAAGAAAGGGGCTTTGTTCCTTCTTCTGTATGGTGAATGTGTAAGAGATGACAACAGAAAGTCTAGGAACAATGGGACATTTTATTACCTCATGGGGGCCCTTACAGCAGAGTGTGTAGTGGGCCAATCCAGCAAAAAAGCACCTCCATCCCCCTCAAAGTTTTATGCTGTTGACGTAATTGTGCCCTGTCTTTTTCACATTACTGGTTTTATTTTTAAAGCAATTAAATATTTGGTTCATTTGTTTGTGATGCTTTCCACTGCATCTTAACCAGTTGAGGTCTGCTTTCTAAGAATTGGGAATACTGGTGAACAGGTATTTAGAGCCCTCCCCATCTCTCTACCAAGTTCCCTCCAGGCTTTCAGCTGGCGAAACTCACCCGTCCAGGTCTGTGGACAAAGACCACTGCGAGATTTTCAAAGAGACAACCTAAGAACCAGTGTCCAACCGACACTGTGAATCCAGTGTCACGGATGCCCACTTCACAGATGGAGAAGCTGAGGCTCAGAAAGGTCGGGTAACTTGTGAAGGGAGTTGTGGCTCCCTCTGATTCTAGAATTGCTGCTTAGTACCAGCCCTAACTGTCATGCCAAAACTTCTTGCCATTGCCAAAATTACATATATGGAGCATCAGGCTCTGTATGTCCCACTCATTGTCAAAACAGTGCTTCAGGGTTCAGATGAGGAAGGTGAGGCTAAGGTAGCTACCTAGATGTCAGGATGGAACTATTGGCTCTCCAGCTTTCCACCCCCTTCCAGGATTGCATAGATTCATGTGTGCCCTGGACAATTCTCCCATGGAAAATAGCTGCTAGGGTTATGGCTCTCACTCTGCTGAAATATGAGTTTCTGGGGGCCCAGAACCTTGCTCTTTTTGAGAGAACCTTCTGTATCCACCCTGGGTAAGAAATGAGAGCATTCAGTGTGCCTAAGAGGCCCAGGCTGCTCCCGGGAGCTCTTGGCCCAGGTTCTTGCACAGACCTATGAAATATGCAACCCTTACTTGATTCCTTAATGAGCCCCAGAACAGCTCAGAGGTCTGCTAAAGGGACAGATGACAGTGTGACACAAAATGCTTCTAGAACCCTCCTTTAAAAGATTCCGTGGAAGGACATTAGAGCTGCACACAGCATTAGCTTTGTGCCTTATATATTCACTACAAAACGTCCCTTCTGTAGCTTCCAACATTTACCCAGATCAACACTGCTGGTATGTGTAATGGTTTTTCCAGAGTTCTGTCTTGGAGGTTGTTTGGCTTGCGGGCAGCAAGCCCTGTGGAGTTTGGGGAAATAGCCAAAGAATGGTGTGTCAGTTAGAGTCTATAACAGGAGGTGTGTAGTTTTCTGTCTGTCCTCTGTCACAGGCTTTGGGGTTCAGGGGGAGAAGCAAGGCTTAGCTTTTTACCCATCACGTACTGCTCTGTCCTGCCAACCTGGCTTTTTGCAGGAATTGCAAAGCAGTGGAGATAAACCTGTGACGGAGTACGTGTTAGTTTGTACTGCCCAGACTATATATAGATCAGGGAGAGGGGTTGGCTGTGGAGCATTTGAGGGAAAAAGAAAGAGTTTAAAGAAAAATGCAGTGGGCTGAAAACAGACTTTGAAGCGTGGAGCCACGGCCGATCTGGGCAGGAAGAGTGGCGAGTAGACTTGGGGAGACATGAGACACATACTTCACCGCCACATAACTTTCCTGGAGGAGACAGTGTTTGCTGTAACCACATAAATGTTTCGAAGCTTAGGAAAGGAAGAGCATTAGGAGACCAATCTGGGGAGTGGAAAGCTTCGCTGACTTAGGAGGCCCTGTACACTGCAAACCAGAATATCAAATGCATTTGTACTTTCCAAATTTCTGTTTCTTTTATGTTAAAACATTTTAGAAAGAATGTTCTTGCCTAGAGACCACAGACATATTTTCTTGATTTGAATTAAGTGTTAGTTCCTAGACGGAGTCAGTCATGTGAGCTGTGTGTAGGCATCTGTTCTGTTGGTCGAGGCAAACTTTCACTGAGACATAAATTCCAAAAGAGGGAGTGGTATTTTTCTTTAAAAATGAAAGAGGATTTGAAAGCAAACCCTAAGATTTTTCTTAGTCAGGGAGTGGCAGGAGTAGAGAGGCCTTTTGGGTTCCCCTAGCTTGTCTTGCATAGAGAAAGGCCCTTCCCAAAACCCCTGAAACATCTCTAACCCAACTTTTGAGTTCAAAGGCCAGAGGAATATGACCTTCCTCTCCCCAGCCTCGTGCGACCTTGTCCTTCAGCATAGGGGCCTTTTCGACAAGATGATGTAGACATAGGTCCTACCCCCAGGGCCATAGTACCCTCCATAGTGCTGGCTTGACTCCCTTACATAGAGCAATCCTTCCAACCACATGAACTGGAGAAGGGACCAAAGAACTGATCCATTGGAGGTAGTTTATCAGGACAATCAACAGTCAGCTGATGGCAGACTCAGCTCTAAAGTTGCCACTGATGGGGCAATTGGGGACAAAGATTAGTAGAAGGTTGGTCAGAATGAAGAGAACCTCCAGCCTGAGTGGCCTACTAGGGTTTCACCACCCAGGGATTTTTGCAGTCAGTCATGTTGTGTCATTGCTGATGTCACTGTTCTCATCAGCCTCAGCCCCAGGTCCCCCTGCAGAGAAGTGCAAGAAAAGAGCCTACAGGTGGTTATATCAATGCTTGCAAGGGCATGAGTAGGCTATTGAAGTGATTGATTCCTACCTCAGGGACAAGTAAGATGGCAGGCAGGCAAAGGCAGCTTTTGCTGAACAGTGAGCCCAGCCTCCCAGGGAACATAGGGAAACATCAGGAACAATCTACTAGGCAGTAGGCAGTCACAATTAAGAATGCCACCATGTCCCTCTGACTGCTTTTTCCATGCTGTTGAGGTAAGGTCCTTGGGAGAGGTTTGTTGTTGGGGTTTGTTATAATTTTTGTTTTTGTTTAAATACATCTCCTAAAGACTGCATCCCCAATCAACTAGAGAAGGTAGAATTTTTTTTTTAATCTCCCAAAATTTCTATGCCTTTTCCCCAGGAACTATATGGTTTTTGTGGATTTGAATAGGACCTGGAAACTATAGCTTATTTTCAATCTTGTAGGAGAAAGGCCAAGCAATTTCATGACTGAATTCTTCCATGCCCCGTTTTACCAGTCTAAATATTAGCATATCCCTAATTCATTTATCTCAGCTTCCTCCTGTCTCTCAGGAGCTATGAAGAGTGTAGAGCTAACAAGAGTTGCAGACCCTATGGGCTCTGGGGATAGAGAAAAAACATAGGGTAGAAGGAGGGTCAACCTAGACATTTGCTGAGTTTATACAAGTCTAAACTGTCAAACCTGGAACCACCGTTAGTGTTTTAGTGAGTTACTCCCTAAGCTAGACTGGTTGGTAGCTTAGTTGTGTACTGTCTATGCTATGAGGTTCCCTGGATCCTCCAAAGAGAGGAAAGGAAATCCCATAGCCCTTGACCTACATCTGTGGAGCCAGAAACTCCACTTGTCCATGTGTTGAGATACTCATGTCTTTACTTTTGTTTCATCTTGTCTGTTTTTCCTTCATATAATTGCACAGTTGCTTCATATGTACTTGTCCCATTTGTATGTTGCAGGATGTCAAAGTCTTTAGTGAAGATGGGACGAGCAAAGTTGTGGAGATTCTAACCGACATGACAGCCAGGGACCTGTGCCAGCTGCTGGTTTACAAAAGTCACTGTGTGGATGACAACAGCTGGACTCTGGTGGAGCATCACCCACAACTGGGATTAGGTAGGGGACTGGTTTCCTAGCTTGGGAACACTGTCTGGGGACTTCAGTGTATGATCAAATGGGTATGCCACAAGCCAAATGTAAATGTGTCATCATTTCCTGCCATGTTGACTGGTGGTCAATAGTTGCTCTCCATTTCTTCTGGCCCCTTCCTTTCTCCTAAATTACACTTTTCTTCCTTCCAAGTCCTCACCCTCTGTTACTCTGAGAATTTCTCCTTGAGTTCTCAGAGCAGTAACTTCCCAAAGGCTTAGCCTAGGTTATAGGTCCTCTATGACTTGGTTCTTCTCTAGATGTCCAAAGCCCTGAGGGAGCTTGCTGCCCACCTGTGTGTTAGAGCCTATTGACCACTGGATTGCAGCTGCCCAAATCAGAGAGTAGCTCACTCTGATGATAAGAAGAAGGGAGTCATGATTCTTTTGTGGTAGGGACAGGGAGTCAGGATAATATTACAGAGGCGTCTCATAGACATATAATGTTTACATAGTGCCTTTCTGAGATGATGCCTGTACTGTGTGTGCACATGTGCACAGGCACATCCATGTCTGTATCTTGTCTGTAGAACAAGAGCATCTTTTAGTCTGTAGAGAATTTGAAACTAGGTCCCCTTTTTGTGCTCAGTTGGTTCATCTCAGGTAGAGAAGCTTGTCAGACTTTTGCTTAACATCTTATTTGCATGAAGTCTGAAGCCTGCAAACCTATGAACAGGTATTTAAAGACAGAATTTCCACTCAATTAAGCTATAATTTCCCCATGTTTTCCATGTCTTAAAAGAGAGATATCAAATTTCATAGTTTAAATTCTGCTTATAACCTTTTTGAAAGATTAGGCTTAGAATATTCATTGAATTGATTGGCACTCTTCCAGCAGGTAGTATACAATTTTTTAAGCATAGAAAATGTGATGTGAGCTTGAGTCACAGTTTTTCACCTCTCTGGTCTTCCAGATACCTGTAATGCTTTGCTGCAAGTACACAGAACTCTATTGGGTTGTTTCTGTTACTTTCCCCATTACTACAACAGGAAAGTTTATGGAAGGGGGCTTTGGGGTCAGAGAGGGACCTTATAGTTTGAGGATTGAGTCTAGGGCAGGTCATGGCAGCAAGATTACATTTCTTTCTTTCTTTCTTTCTTTCTTTCTTTCTTTCTTTCTTTCTTTCTTTCTTTCTCTCTTTTTTTGTTTGTTTGTTTGTTTGTTTGTTTTCAAGACAAGGTTTCTCTGTGTAGCCCTGGCTGTCCTAGAACTCACTCTGTAGACCAGGCTGGCCTCCAACTCAGAAATCTGCCTGCCTCTGCCTTCCAAGTGCTGGGATTAAAGGCATGCGCCACCACTGCCTGGCTGATTACATTTCATCTATAGAGAAGAGGCAGACAGGGATGGCTGCTAGGTCACCTTGCTTCGTCTGTGGCATGGTGCTGCCCACATTAAGATTGGGAGCTCTCCACATAGACTGTGGGTCTCCTCCTCCTGGCTCAAACCCCTCTAGAAACCCCTTAACACGTTGTGCTCAAAGCTATGTTTCTTAAATGGCTCTAAATCCAGCCATACTAACATGAAGATTAACTATCACGTTCATCTTTCCTGTCTATTGCCTATCTGTGTGACAACTGAGCCTTTTCCATTGTCACTACCTATCTTCTGCCATATTCCTTTACCTGCTCCATAATGACTGAACTACACTGTGACAGGTACCTTTGGTGTACAGTCTGTGGGTTTAATGGCATGCACTGAGAAAATTGGTACAGATTCACACAGAGGTCTTACTACACAGGGACAGCCTGGAAACTGTACTCAATTCAAGGGTTTCTGATTAGAGCCCTCCAATGTGGAGCCACCATACAGTACAGTGCATAAACTAGATAGTAAGGCTTTGAAAAGAACTAGAACAGGAGCACCTTATTTTGAGGGAGTAAAAAAGAGGACACCCATGCATATATAGCCTTCTGATGGTGATATTTCTGTCCCTTTCATTGTTCTTTTCTCAGTCACTTTAAAAGTACGCTAGTGTACTTTGAAATGAATGGTATTTTATTTTGAAATCAAACTAAAATGGGGAAAATATAAAAGAAGGAATAAATGAAATTATTTTAAAAGAAACAGGAAACTTTGGGTTAAAATTTGACAAAAAAAAAGAAATTTATGAGCCTCACAAGGCCAGAATCTAGAAGAACTGGATATGTGCTTAGACAGTTTTCCTCTGATGTCTTTTCCACACTGATTCCTCTCTTGTTAAGGACAGTAAAACACACTCACCACCTGGGCTAGATCTTGGAGAGCAACCCCAACACAAGCTCCATTTCTACCTTCCAACTCTCGCTTGTGTATGTGTGTGTGTGTGTGTGTATGTGTGTTTTGTTGGTTCAACCTGTCATTTAATTAAAACAACAAGGAACATAGCTAACTAGCCCATTAAAAGGAAACCCTGTTTCTGCCAGGGTTGCACAGCAGTCTCTTGTCAGGGTCCTACTGGTGGAGAGACGTGGCGCTTGCTCTGCGGTTCCTCTCAGAAAGCCCTCCTTAGCATCAGCCGCCCTGCTGCTGAGGGCTGAACCACAGGCTTGTGGGAGGCTCTTTGTAATGGATGTTGCTCTAGGGCGAATTTCTGGGTCCTGGCCTGAAGCGTGGGGCCTCACCTATGCTCAGTGTGGACCCACCCTGCCCTACATTCCTGGGAATCACTGTCTCCATGGAAATAACTTTCTTGGGCAATTCTATATTGAGCCTTCTTATTAGGGAGGAGGACACACAGGGAAACAGTACAATGTACAAGTCTTTTGGGCAAATTCTAAAACAGATTATGACCCAAAACTGTGACAAATAGGAGCATAAGGATAGCATTCTTATAGTTTTAGTTCATAGGTGACCTCAAATTAAGGTCTTCAAAACAATTACTATGCTGATTTTTAGCAGCTGATCTACTGGAAACTTAATCAGAAGTTAAAGTCTTTAAAGCAGACACAGTTGCAAAGATAGCTTGTGTGAGCCAGCTCCCTTTTTGCTAGAAGAGTCTATAGTGACCTACTATGGTTACTAGTGGACTGATGGAGAACCAGTAACAGTAGTGTTCTTGCTGTCTTGTACCTGTGAGTAAGCAGAGGTGAAAGCCTGTGAGCCAGGAGCCCATGGTTCTTCCCAGTCCCCAGTGTCACCTTCTGCCAGCATCTACCTCTGAGGCGCCTTCTTTCACAAAATACTTAGCAACTGGTAGATGTGTTGTTCTGTCTGGCAGTTTCTAGAGGGGGAGGGGGCCGCTGATTCTCCAGTCCTCTTGTTCTTTCATATGCTGTCATCAAGACAAGCACTTCCCAGCCAGGCGGTGGTGGCGTACGCCTTTAATCCCAGCACTTGGGAGGCAGAGGCAGGAGGATTTCTGAGTTCGAGGCCAGTCTGATCTACAGAGTGAGTTCCAGGACTGCCAGGGCTATACAGAGAAACCCTGTCTCGAAAAAAAAAAAAAAAACAAAAAAACAAAAAACAAAACAAAAAAAAAGACGAGTACTTCCTACCTGTTGGGGATTCTTCGGCCTCCCAAGTGTAGGAACAGTCAGTGATAAATCAGGAAGGCCTAGAGGCCTTCCACAACAGCCTGAGGCCATCAGCTACAGAGCCCTGAACAAGGGCTCAGCAGGGTTTCTCCACTGTTTCCCAGCTTCCTGGGGAAGGAAACTGGAGTTGATGCTGCAGCTGGTTTGCATGAGAAACCACAGTGAGGCCCCTCTGGGGTCCACAGACTAGGGTAGGGGAGGACATGATCCTTCAGGGTAGTATGGGCTAGCTTAGCAGTCACTGGTTACCTGAAACCACAGTGGGGCCCAGTTTCCCCTGCCTCCTTCCCCAGGGACCAAGCCCTCCCCCTGTGTACGTGCAGTATGTGTGCAGCTTCCTCGGACCTCTCCCAGGCAGCTGCTGTATAGACCAGAGCTATATAGACCACAGCATTGGTCTTAGCTAGAAAACTCCCCACAGGGTCTTTGTGCCTCCTGGGGTTCTTTGGAAAACAACACTTTTTGATTTAGAGCTAGCCACTGCGTTCTTACTAGGGCAGTTGCTGCCTCTCTGTTTTACTCAGTTTTTTAAATGGTGAAAATATTTTATCCCATAAAACAACCACCTACAGGTTATTGGGTTGTTGAGTTTTGTTTTAAGTTTGTTTAGAATATTTTCTCTGAGAAAAGCTCCTGATGGAATTCGCTGATGTGTTTTTGGATGAGAAAGTCTGTTTAAAATGAATGAACTTAAGCCTGGCTGTTTTTTTAAACCATGCCATCAGTTTTTAGTCAATGCTTAAGTTGTATGTGGTTGTTCGCATACGTCTTGAGGAAATATAACCCTTGTATAAACACAATCGTTCATGTGTTCCAGAGAGAATTCTCCCAGATAGAAGTAAATGGAAACTATTCTAGGTTTGCATCAAGCATGGCTTTTTATGCCCTATGAGATTTGCAGCTGCCAGTGGGAACAGATTCTGCTTTAAAATATGTTTCTGCCAACATGTCCCCTTCTCACAGTATCAAAATGGAGGCTAAAGATGCATTGGCCCAGGATCTGCTCTTGGTAACTGGAGTGGTTCTGGTAGAGCAGTGCCCGTAGCCACAGTTCTCCTTTGTGAACAGAAATTCTTTCTACCAGTTCTGAGACCCTTTAAAGTGGCTTTTCCTAAGGGTCTCCCTTCCCTCAAAGATGAGATTTTTTTCTAGAGATTCAGCCCTGGCTTCATGAGAAGGTGGGGGGTGGGGGGGGACGACTCAAGATAAAGAATGCTCGTGTTCACTTAAGCTGTGAATGCCTGGCTGGCATCAGGTCACACATGTAGCCTGGGGTGGACTTGTCGATACAGTTTATCCTGTTGTCTGATGTGGTTAGTTCTATGCCACTATCTATCCCCTCCATTATGGCTTTCAGGAGCTCTGTGGGAGGAGCTCTCATCTCCATTCCATAGTGGAAAGACACAGTTTCTCTGAACATGTTTTTCATATCAGCAGGGAGCAGGCTAAGTTCTCCATGCTCCCTGTAAAAGCAGAGGTTCAGAAAAGGGACTAGGCAGCCTTTCCAGATCCTTACAGAAGGTGTTCTAAGAGGTGTGTGTAATATACCTGGTGAAGGCAAGAGGAGAATAATCCAGCTGGTGCCTTCATTCCATGATATGGCCAGTGCTGACTAGCTAGGTGTGAATAATGAGTACCTTGTGTATCCCATTGCTTATGGTGTCTCCCTGGTCTTACCACCTGTATGCCCTGTGGTCCTACCTGCCCTGACTCTTGCAGGTCCTCCTTACCTGATTTCTTTGCCTTTCTTTTGCCTTTAAATGAGAGTTGAAATTTTGTAGTATAAGGGCAAAATCATTTGTGACTCTATCATTAATGTTGTGTCAATTCCAACTGTAAAAGAAATACATACATGCCAGTACTAACCCGAACTTTGCATTTTTAAGACCTCTTTTAGATACCTATTAGTGAATTAAGGAGAGTTAAATTTAGTGTTGTTCTCAGTGCTTAAAAACAGCTTTTGACCTTGTGAAATTGCCCTGAAGTTTCTGTCACATCTCATATGTGATGCTTCTCCCTACAGAGAGGTGCCTGGAGGACCATGAGATTGTGGTCCAGGTGGAGAGCACCATGCCAAGTGAGAGTAAATTCTTATTCAGAAAGAATTATGCAAAGTACGAGTTCTTTAAGAATCCAGTGGTAAGTCTCCTGAAATCTTGGAATTTATAGTTGGGTTAAATAAAACCTGATGATCAGGTGACAAGCTGAGACTTATGGATGCATGCTGTTTAAGAAGCTGGGTCACTATTTAATTAAACAGGCCTCACAACTCAATCATCACTAGATGTCATGGCAACCGTCTCCTTCCCCCAAGGGTAGAGATGGTCAAGCTGGAACAAATTAATCAAATATTCAGCAAATAGCAGATACTCTCTTCATTGTATGTTGAAATGCTGACATCAACTCCTTAATTTTTTTTTTCCGTTTATGGGGAGGTGTCTGTCATGTGACACAGCAGGAAAGGGGCTTTCGTGACTTCTGAGCCTTTGGTCTTTCCTGAGTCCCTAGGCAGACTGACAGCTCAAGGAGACCAGTGTCCACTTCTGGTTCTGGTTCCACTTCACTGTTTTCTTGAAAAGAAAGAAATGTAATCGTTATGAGTAATTCTGCAGAACTACCATCACCATGTTGTTATTTATTTATTGGCTTGCTTTTGGTTTTCTTTTGTACAAGTTTTGATAAAAGAATGAGGACTGTTATCTAAAATACAAATGAATCATAATCATACTTGTAGAAATTTTAATATTAGCAGACATTCGTCTATAATACACTTGTTTCGCCTTGTCTCTCAGAACTTCTTCCCGGATCAGATGGTCAATTGGTGCCAACAGTCCAATGGTGGCCAGGCGCAGCTTCTGCAGGTACTAAGCAAACACTGCATCCTTGCTGAAATAGACTTGCTGGAAGGTTGAAATAAGAAAAGGAAAGTAGTGGCATAGGAGCTGTTTGCTTCTTTCTGTTTCAATACTCATTGCTGTGTTCTACACAGTACCAGTTTTGTTGGGATTTTAAGAAGTTTGAAGGAAGAAAATTTTGCCTAACCTTCACCAAATTATTTTAATGATTCAGAAAATGTCAGTTATACGTAATAAGATGTCTGCTTTCATTATTTTATGTGTATATTGCCTAATTTAATTTATTCCTTCACAGAACTTTCTGAACTCCAGCAGCTGCCCTGAGATCCAGGGGTTCTTGCAGGTGAAGGAGGTAGGACGTAAGTCTTGGAAGAAGCTGTATGTGTGCCTGCGCAGATCTGGCCTCTATTACTCCACCAAGGGGACTTCAAAAGTAAGTTTTAGAACACTCCACTTTTCCCTGTACTAGGTGTTCTTGCTGTGGACTTGGGCTTAATTTTAAAAACCCCCTGAACCTCTTTTAACTAATTAATGGTCAATTTGCATAATAACTGTACACACAGGGACTAGTGTATTGGTCTCTCAGAAATTGGATGGAAACACACGGCAGCTCCTGTTCCTCTGGGATGGTCAGCCTGGGATCCCTACTGTGGATTGAATGTAGACCCTCCTGGCTGACTCAATCAATGCAGGGGTGTACTTGGTTTTCATAATTTAGAACTTAGATCCAACCTAGCCATAGGATAGATATTAGATTGTTGTCCTGTATTCATAAGCAAAATATGGTTTTCATTCTACTGGATCAAATTTTAAGAATTACATAGTTCATAAAAACAAAGTGAGTCTTTTGTAACACGAAGCTGGCATTGTGGCTTATGCTGTTGAGATTTCATGCTGTCCTTTCAGTTCTGTGTGTATGACCAGGGGAAAAGGTGAGCTTTTAGCACTATAGACTTTTTTCCAGAAAATGTGACCTCATAGTTCACTTAACTACTGTTTTGCAGGAACCCAGACACCTGCAGCTGCTGGCTGACCTGGAAGAAAGCAGCATCTTCTACCTGATTGCTGGAAAGAAGCAGTACAACGCACCTAATGAACATGGGATGTGCATCAAGGTACTCCACGGGATGCTATCCACAGTCTGGGATGGGGAGCTGCGCAAAGGAGTTTTCTCCTGGCCAGTATTTATTTTGTTGTGGATCCTTCTGCTCTAAACAGAAACCTTTTTTTTTTCCCACATTGGCCTCATTGTGTGCTTAGGATTTGACTTTTTTTTAAATAGCCCAGGTGCTTGAGGAAGGTAGACACATGCTCTATGGAGCACTAAGAAGCCTCGGTGACTTAAGCCATTAGCCTCCTACATTGGCTGCAACTTTTACCTGGTCATAATAATGAAAGGCAGAAGCTGGTTAAAGAAGGGAAGGAGAGGACTCCTGACCTGACACCTGATTGTCTGCAGCTTCTGAGTGTGCTGTCTATGTGAGCTTCTGGTCCTGAGGATTGACCACAATACTGCCTACCTGCTATATGTATATATGAGAACACTGACACATGGATATAGATGTGTGCCTGTAGTCAGAACACACAGATGTGAAGGTGTATGTGCAGTGCATACTTGCGCATACATGCACACACACCACAGCCAAGATCATGTTCATTTTCCTCTTGGTGAGATTGTGGCAGTGTTCATCATAGTGGTGACTACTGTCTCCTGAGCTCTTATTTATGACCTGTTGTAATCATTTTATAGTCACTGTCACTTACTTAATCTTCATGGATACTTGAGAGGTTGGAGCTAGATCAGCTAGCTTCCTTGCCTTTGTGCAGATAACCAGTGACTAGTTGTATTTGGATCTCACCATGGTATATTGGCTTCTAAGGTTTGAGGATAAGCTTTCTCTAACGTTGGGTATATGAGTTCGCACTGTTTCACTGGTCAGCTTTTTGTTTCTCCTTTAGCCAAACAAAGCAAAGACCGAGATGAAGGAGCTTCGTCTGCTCTGTGCCGAAGATGAGCAGATCCGTACTTGCTGGATGACAGCCTTCAGACTCCTCAAGGTACATGACTCAAGGCTACAGTTGGCTGTACCTCATACAGAACAAGCAACTGAATGTGGGTCTATCCTGATAGAAAAATGCTATGGAATTTCTACCAAATATGACTTTTCTACTGTAGTTGTATATTCTTCTACAATCTAAGATCTCAGACCATTAGAAAGGGTAGAACCAGGTTTTCCAACTTCAGCAGCACTATCAAGTGTTGATGGAAACTGATTCTTTTTTGGCTAAAGATGGAGAGCTCTGTGTATTGTAGATCTCTTCTACAAGATGCCCCCAATCAGTGGAGACAGCCAAAAATGCCTCTAGATGTTTCCAAAATGTCCTCTGAGCATCAAGGGGTAAGAAATTTCCCCTGCAGTAGACAACTCTCAGTTCTAAGCCTGTTCAAAGTCTGTCATCAAACTGACAGGTTATAAGCCAGCCGTGAAAGGAATACTTTGTGTTAAAATAATGAGATTTCTAGGTGTGGTACACACGCCTAGAATCCCAGCAGTTAGAGGTGGAGGGAGGAAGATTGTTGAATTTGAGGCCAGCTTAGACTTTACACAGAAACTCTTTCTTTAAAAAAAAAATTGCAAGAATAAATAAAAAGTTGGTCAATGTTCTAGAAAAACTATTAGTTAAAAAATAAATATATAACAATATTAAGATGACTTTCATTTTTGTGTAGGAGAAAGGCATTACTGTGCTCAGTAGTACAGATTTACATAGTAGACAATGCAGGACATAGGGTCAGATTTTGTTCTTTGTCATTTCTTGGACACAGGACTGTACTAGAGTGTTAAAAAGTTATAACAGTTACCTACTTCTCCTATTCTCCCCCCTTTTCTGAAAGTTTCTTAAACTAATGTAAAAATTCCCCCAACAAAATGTCTTGCTGAGTCAGCACAAGAGCCTGTCATTGTGGTTACTTTGGTTTTAAATTACCCCACCCTGAAAAGGCAATTAGGTTCATGTTCTGCAAGACAGCAGACCACCAAGAGGCATGAGAAGCCTCCTCTGCAAAAGCACTTTGACAGTAGGACCAGCATGTTGGAAACAAAGAAGAAATTCACTGCAGTGCTCTGAAGCAGCTAAATGCAGGGATCAAAGCAGTGAGAAGGTTATGCAGAACAAAAGACTGCACTGGGTGCAAAGAGGTCAGAGAAGCCTTGCCTGGCCTAGCTGGCCTAACGACTGCTAGGGAGAGCAGAACATAGCCGGCCTAATGACTGCTAGGGAGAGCAGAGCAGAGCGGCAGACTAAGAACCACGGAATGACTTGGGTAGCTTAGTGTCCTCACCCTTTCCTTAAGAAAGCTCTCCTTGGCTGTAAGCACTTCCTCCCAGGTTCTGCACAGGCAGTCTCAGTTACTGAAAGGAGACATCCCCTGTCTGTGCCAAAAATGAAAGATAAGGCCGGTAGGATGAATTGGACCTCAAGCCAATTGTGCTCATACAGCTTTGTAGTCCTTCAGTCTGAGCGGACGGCCTTCTTAATAACTTATTGAGACAAAGTGGAAGGTTTCAGTTACTTTTTGTGCATTGATGGTAGTTATCTTAACTTGGTAAATCAGTTGTTCAAACCTCAGGCAGCTAGATGTTTTCTCCTCCCCCTAATGTTTTTCTTTGTCATATCTAAAATATAAGCATTGTGGGTTTAGACCTTTCCTTGCATTTTTTTTCCCCTAAAGAGGCCAAAGCTAGTGGTTTTTATAGCAGAATTTTTCCCCATTTCAGGGCAGAATCTGTAATTGCCCAATATAACAAGCAAATAAAAGGCCTGATTTTTTTTTAATGTAGTGTATTAGAGTATTATGAATTAGGAGGCATCTCCAGTCTCAGTGGCTTCTAACAGCAGACTTATTCCTCACCCCTGACCTACTAGAACTTGGCAAGGAAAGCAGCTATGGCCTGGGTTTCCATGACCTGAAGAAGGAATGAGTACCGTCTCACATTCCCAGTTAGATGTTCAAGCCTATAATGACTTTTCCCACTTCTGAACCAGGAACATGAGCCATCCAATCCTAGGGCCCATGGAAGGGTTGAGCCTAGTTGTACTTAATAGATTGCTTTTGCTCAACATCTATGCTAAATAGGGTATGCCTTCCATGAGATTACAGCTCCCTCCTGTTAAAAAAACATCTCTTTAAGTTTGTCTTGTATTTCTGGAGTTGAGGTGCATTCTCTGAAACATTCTTTGACCATGATTCTAAACCTCTTTTTACTCTTGCATACAGCAGCAAACTTGCCTACCACCTCACTTAAGGACCTATGTGTCTCACTGAGTTAGTAGAGAAAGATCTATCCTTTTATTCAACGTTTTGGGTCTTCTAGGGTTAATGGCCAGAATGGAAACTAGGTAATAAAGGAAATCTGTCAATGCACAATAGATTCACAAAGCAAATGGATTCCTTTCATTAGATCCCCAAACTCAACCCCATTTGTAATGTTAAACTCCTGTGAACTTTATTGATGTGCTTATGGCTCTTTATTATGTTAATTTATTAATTAGTTTCTTTAGGGGAATGTGTGTGGTCATGTGTATGGAGGTCAGAGGACAACTTGGGGTAGTCTTCTCCTTCACCATGTGGGTTCTGGGGACCAAATCCAGGCTTGGTGACAAGCACCTTTACTCACCGAGCCGTCTCGCCAGCCCAGAAGGATATTTCTTAACATGGCAAGTCCTGAATGTGGAGACATGGCTGTTGTCTCTTTACACAAAGAAACAAAACAGTCTACTGTTACCTTAATCCTCTGCTGTTTGGGAGAGTCACATTTAATTTGATGTGAATAGGAAGTGAAAGGCTACACGGCAATGAAGCAGGAAACATTGTTAGAGCACACAAAGGAAGTAACATTAATTGGACTATACATGTATCTTTAAAGCCCAGTCAACTAAAATAAAAGGGGAAATGAAAGAAGGTAACTCTATAGACAGCTGGTACATAAATGGCTAATGACTTAACAACTTAAAGAGGTTGTATGAATACAACTACCACCATGTAGGTCCTTATATTCTTAAATAGAAATAGTGTGAATTTGTAGTCTTTAAACTAAAAACAATAAATGTGAAAACAGTCTACTTCCTTAGTAACTGAGATTTAAAAAAAATCGCATTCAAAAATCCAATACAAATAAAGTATAATTTCATACCTATTTATAGAAATGTTCTATTTAAAATAATCCATAGGTCAAGGAGAGAAAGCAAAGAACACCAGAAGATATGTCAGTTGAGTTATTATTAAAAGTACCACAGATTACAATTACAGCAGAATTTCAGAGGCAATTTTTTTTTTCCTTTTTTCGAGACAGGGTTTCTCTGTGTAGCCCTGGCTGTCCTGGAACTCACTCTGTAGACCAGGCTGGCCTTGAACTCAGAAATCCGCCTGCCTCTGCCTCCCAAGTGCTGGGATTAAAGGCATGCGCCACCACCACCCGGCTTCAGAGGCAAATTTTTAATGTTGAATACATGTTTTAGAAAAGAAATAAAGCTTAAAGTCAGTGATCTAAGTGTCTTCTTAAAAAAGGCATTCAAGCCAAATAACAAGGGAAGGGATATGGAAAGAAAAAAGGAAATTTAAGAGAATTACACTCCTAAACTTGTAGAATCCCAGATGGAATAACCCTTCTCCAAAATACCTAGCACCAGAAACACTTTGGCTTTTTGTGACCCAGGAATATTTGTCTAAACATGAGATGCATTTGTTTCATACATATATATCTTGAACATGGCCTGAAGGAATTTTACACACTTGCCTAGGTTTTAACACTGACCTATCACATTCAATCCCAAAATCAAATTTGGGATTTTCTACTTGAGACGCTATATTGTTGCTCAAAAGAGTACATATTTTAGATTTTCTTAGTTGGAGTGTCACTGGGTATTGTGGGGAGTGGCCCTCTACATCTCCCTCCTCCTCATTAATGAGCTAGGGTTACAAATTCAGCAAAGCTTTTATATGCATTATTATAGTGAAAGGGATAATAAGTGGGAGTTAACAGCCTGGATGTAATCCTGAGGAGAGGAGTCAGGTACATAGACAATACTTGAAACTACTGACAAAAATGTATGATTATTTACCCTGAGCTTTACTGACCAGGGCAGTTCACCCAAGCCTTAGTGTAGACCCCAATTTCCATGCACTCTTGGCCATATAGACCCATCATTTATGTGGCCGGCCTTAGTCCCTAGCATGGCCCCGGGCCAGCATGAGTCACATTCTTAACATAGGCTCTGTGGTCTATCTGGCCTAGGGCACCCAGTTAAGCACGTATATCAGTCAGGCTATTCTGTTCTCCAGTGAGCACCCCAGCACAACAACATGCATCTTTTTAACTTACTAAAAAGCCATGTTATTTGATCCCTTCACCACAGTCAGGCTAACATTAGAGTTTTCTCCATGTCCTTTACCACCTAGCTGAAGTGTTCTTGTGGATAATCATTCTCTGAATATTAAAATCCCCTAAGACACCCTGTTGCTGTGCTTTATATATTCAAATTTTATTTTAATCATCTGCATATTTGCACTATGAATTTTCCCCTGGACAAGTATTCTTTTCTGGAACTGGAAGAGCTCAGCTATAGTGTGGACCCTAAAAAGTCTTAGTCTGGCCGACATTATGAAGGGACAGCTCACTAGTACAGTAACCTCTCACTATCCTTTGTCTTGTGACTCTCATTTATGTAAAAATGTCAACTATTTTTGTTTTGATGGGGTTTTTTGGTTGTTATTTTTTAGCAGTTTCTTCATGATGTGTCTGATTTATATATTCTTGGCTCTATGGTTTGGTATCTTCTCAGCAATAGGAAGGAATTCTTGGTGATTTTCACTTCAAACACTTGTCTTGACCTGTCTCCTCTCTTCTCCTCTCACAGCAGTGGACTTATACTCATGAAGAATGGTTTTGTCATGTTGTACATGTTTGTACTTTAGGGAAGAGTGTTCCTATAAAGCCAAAAGCTGCAAGAGAGCTTGTGTCTCATGAAGACGATGGTGTAGCCACTTCATAACTTTATTTCCTCTTTTTGGTGCCTGCTTGCTTGCTATCATAATTTTCTAATTTGGTGTTTTGAATCAATAGTTTGGGAGTGGTTTGGGGCTGTTCAAAGTATATGAAACCTCTGTCCTCTGGAGACCAGCTTTAGAACTGGCTGTGTGCAGCAGGTCCTGAATGCTTCTTGTTACTTTAAATCACTTGCTTCCTTCCTTTGTGTTTCTGTGCCATTATCTGTAAAGTGGAGTTGATAATAGCATATCGATCATAAAAAATAGGTAGTAGCAAATGCAGTAGACCACTTAGACAATTAGACTCATACAGAACTCAGGAAAGATAATCATTCTTGACCTTGGTATTATGATATGTGTTGTTGCCCTGTTTGTTTCCCTCTCCCAACAGTCACAGACTGGTCAGCACCCCTCTCTTCCAGAATAGAAGTTCTGAGGCAGAACTGAACAGAAGTGCACCATCTTCAGCGTGTTACACTCATGGGGGGGCCTTTGGCAGAGAGTACTCGGCTCTTGTGTATCAGCACTGCTCTCTCAGCTGTGGGGTTTGCTGTGGGCTGGGGCTGTGGGAGCTCTCGAGTGCTGGTATTGACTCTAGTCTTTCCTCTTCAGTATGGAATGCTCCTGTACCAAAACTATCGTATCCCGCAGAGGAAGGGTTTGCCCCCTCCTTTCAACGCACCTATGGTAAGTGGAATCAGGGCCCTCAACAATCAAGGCTATGGGAACCTCATTGTAGCATTTTGCTTTTATTTTGGAACTCATGGATGCTGAAGTCATTCTCTAGTGAAGATACTTAGAGTATAACCACTCCTGTTCCCAAAAGCACAGAGGTGTACTTTATTATCAAAATGTGATCTTAAAGACTCTCTGGTACTTATTCCCGCAAGAGAGCAAGCTATATCATAGAAGAGTCTTGTGTCTACTTAAGACTAATGCCCACAAGCATGGTCTTCAGTGAAGAATTGGAGATGATCAGCCTTCCTTCTTTCCTTTCCTTTTTTTTAAACAAAGCCCAAAGCCATTTTTAGTGTGGTTCCATTTAGATAACTGAGCTTTCAACCTAAAACAGGGAATTCTGTAGCACCCTTCCTGGTATCTTTATGATTGTTTCATGGTGGGAGGGTGCTCTCTGACATGTTGCCCTGGCTGATTCCCCTGTATCTTAGAATCTATGGCCTTTGCTTTACAGCGCAGTGTTTCTGAGAATTCTCTTGTGGCCATGGATTTTTCTGGACAAATCGGAAGAGTGATCGATAACCCGGCTGAAGCCCAGAGTGCTGCCCTGGAAGAGGGCCATGCCTGGCGTGTAAGGCACTAACCCCAGTCTGGTTACACACATACACCCAAGTTTTGCCAGGAGAATGGCTCTGCTGGTGTTGGTGGAAGGGAGTATGGGAGTAAGTGCAGGAAGCAGCTGGCCCCAAAGGTCCACCATGCTGTCAGCCTTCCACACAAGTGTATCCTGAGCTGTTCCTGCTGATAAATTACTAGTGGCTGTTTGTGGAGGGCACGGGGCCAAACGTTCGCATGAGGACTCCATGGGGAACAGTTCTCTCTCTAAGCTCAAGTGCTGAATCTGCAGATGGAAAGATTATCTCCCATCTCAGGTTTCTCTGAAATTTAAAGACCATGTGCAGAACACCTGCCCAGGGTTCTGCTTAGAAGACATTCGCAGTCCTTCATCCATAATATGGGAAAAGGGCAAAAGTCTTCAGTTCAGGGACTCCGGAGAACAGTGATCTGAGAACTGTCAGAGCTTAAAGTGCTAGCCTGTGCTGCTCTACTGAGTCTCCAGGATTTGCATCCTAAGTGATCTGGATAAGAAACATGTTACCACATCCTCAGTTGGCTAAAAATAACCAAAATGTATTCAATTTACCATTTTGGCCAATAACCTCTTTATTCTCCATAGGCAGGTAGTGTCATTGGAGGCTAAGGGTTAGGGGACACTGCTCAGCCACCCTGGCCTGGACAGTGAGTGACATGGTATGTCAATTTCTCATCTTTGCTGATGTAAGCATTTCTTTTTGCAGAAGCGAAGCACACGGATGAATATCCTAAGCAGCCAAAGCCCACTTCATCCTTCAACCCTGAATGCAGGTAAGCACATCTGTACAGGCAAAGAAGAACCCTACTCTCTGGGCTTCTCTAAGTTGTGCATAATGCACAGGCAGAGCTACCTCTGCTATCATGCTACTAGAGCTGAGCTCCAAGTTTGTCAGAGTTGCTTTCTGGGCTCTTGAGGGTCTCTGTAGAGGAGCCATGACTTATCCATTTGGCATCTCTCCTGCAGTGATTCACAGGACTCAGCATTGGTTCCATGGACGTATCTCCCGCGAGGAGTCTCACAGGATCATCAAGCAACAAGGTCTCGTGGACGGGTAAGAAAACTGCACTAATTGAATCTATGACCTGTTGAGGTCTCACTGTGCTGAACACATGCTCTGCCTCACATGAGGACTCACAATTCCCTGCAGAAACTAGCTCAGAGGCAAAGTATGATGGCCTTGCCAAGTTAAGAGCAGAGGTGATTTCCAACAATCCTGTCCTGCAGATATATGCATATGTGCCCTCTACCTCTTCACTGAAATTTCAATAGAAAAGAACAAGGCTAGTTTTTACTTTTTAAGGCAGTAAACAAAGAGAAAAAAGAAATCATTAACACTTTTTATTTATACACTTTATAAATTCCCTTTTATGAAGAGCAGCCATTGGCCCGAGTGAGTAGGTGACTGAATGCATGCATGTAGCAGGTTGACCTACAAGCTTTCATATCATTAGCTGTCACAAGGTAACCAGAACCAGCAAGAGAGTTTGAACCTCTTCAAACTCAGGGTGCAAGCTATGTCACAGTGCTGTTATCCCAATGGCCTCTTCCAGCCCTTGCCTTTATCTTGTCCCAGCGCTCTATCTACAGACAAATAGTAGTAGATAAATGACTGAGACAGAGACCACCATCTGTCTCTGATCAGAAAGGAACACTCTAAGCTCGGTTTCAGTGAGTGAATAACCATGTTCATTTCATGGCATCTTATCATCTTGCCTGTAGTAGACCACGTTCCATAACAATACCATCCATGATGTTCTCCCTTCACCCCCAAAGAAGTAGTTTGCAAAACAATGGGCTTCCCTACAGAGTTTTAATATATATCTGCCATTGTACTTTTTCCATATTTTTCCCTTCTAATCTTCCTTGTCCCTAGTCTTCCACTAGTCCATCTCCTCCCTACTACCCTAGGACTAGTGCCTCCTACTTTCATTGATTTCATGTGATCCCTGTAGATACAGATAAATAGTTAAATATGGATTCCGAATATGAGGAAAGCATGTGACCTATCTTAGGTCCAGTATAACATTCTCCCTATAAGCCTGGCTTAAACCAAGCCATGGAATAATATGCTGGTGTGGATTTCCCAGTCCTATGTAACTGCCTTCTGTTCAAATATCACACTTTACAAGCTGGTAATGACACTATTGGTAGTAGTTTGGTCTAATGTCTCAAGACATTTCTTCTTTATAATGCCAAGCAGGGCTTGGAAACGTTCTTCCTTCCTAACGTGTTGAAGGGATGGGAAAGCATGAGTTTAGGCTTCTTTGTGCTGTTCTGTTTTAAATCGTATTTTGTAATTGTTTAGAAGTTGTAGAAAAGTTTTAGGAAAAATGCAGTCAGCTCTAGTATATAACTTACCCAGGACCAGTGGTTAACAAGACAGCACGTTCACTCTGCCATTGTTTATTTATTTTAATCATTTAAAAGTAAATTATAGCTCAGTGTCCTTTTATTCCTAGTGATTTCTGGGTGGAAGCTTTGTGTGGTTTTACATAACCACAGTGGCATTATAAAAGCCAGGAAGATAACATTGATACAGTTGCCACTTACTCATTTAAATTTTTGGAGTACCCCTCATTGTATGCTTCATAACAAAAGGAAAAAAGTCCACAACCTTGGGTACTGCATCTAACATCCTCATAGGCATGATAGTCGGCTCCTGTTGTGAGCAGACGCCAAACCTGACGAGTGGTGTCTGGATGTGCTCCAGGCAGTGTCCCATGGCTAGAGTTGGCTCATATATCTGGGGCAGGAGTACACAGGAAATGGTGCAGTAGCCTCCTCAGTGTATCCAGACTGGAGCCATCTGAGGACCGTTTGTCCTATCCCCATGGTGGATCTGACACTGAATGAACATGGTCTCAGCCTGATTCCCTGTACCATCAAACTAATATTTCCCCTTTCGTCAAGAGTAAATATCAAGAGTAAGGCACAGTTGCAGTGAGAAATATTCTTTTCATGCTTCTATCCCCAGATAAACACTTTCTAGTTCTCCAGTCCTCCCTTGTGTGCTCGGCATCTTCTCTAGGGAAAAGCTTCTCTTTGTTGGATAATTTTGGCATGTCCCTGTCAATCTTTGAACACTCTTCGACTCTCTAACATAGAACATTTCAGTTCCATCTTTGTAGTTTCCCTGCCTTGTCAGAATCAGCCATATTCTCAGGGCCCCTGGTTCCTTTCAATGTTGAATGACATTCTAGACTACCTTCTGGGTACTGCATCTGCTATAGCCACTGAAAGTCACTCAGGTGCCAACACTCATGTGCCAGAACACCAAAGTGTCACAGCTGCAAGCCCATTTTCTCAGTCAATTCTAGCTGGTATACGCATGCATACATGTATGCTCATACATGGACAATTCATTCTATATTTTAATATAATCAATAATAAATTGCTGGTTTTCCACTCCCCAGGCTGTTCCTCCTTCGTGACAGCCAGAGTAATCCAAAGGCGTTCGTACTGACACTGTGCCATCACCAGAAGATTAAAAACTTCCAGATCCTACCTGTAAGTACTGATGCCTTCAAATCAGCCCTCCCTTCTGAGTTCCCTGATTCTATTTCTAATGCAGTTTCCAATTTAAATATAACAAACTTAGAGATAGGAGCCAACAGCTTCAAGTGTAGGGAAGCAGTTCTCAAGAGTCTCCAAGGGAATTTGCTGAGAGGCCGCTGTTGCCTGAGACCTCAGTTTATGTGAAACTAAGTAGGAGTATCTAGGGCTTGGCTCTTTTCAGCACAGGAATGGTCCTACCTGAGAGGATGTGTCTCATGGCTACTCAGAATTATAAAGGAACTTGCTGATGGTTAAGTGGCTCCAAAGGGGAGCTTATGTTCTTCTGTCCACTTGGTCATTGGATCACAAAACAGTTCTACCCTTGGTCCATTCCACTGTGCCTTTATAGAATACCTTCCTCATCTTCTTTGCTTTCCTTTTTAAAGCACAGAAATTATGAGACTCTCTGATGTAGCTTAACTCTCCCTGCAGGGCACACAGGTTGTCCCCCAAAGTTACACTCTCTAACATGGCAAGTGTTTTCTGTGTGTCCGCAGTGCGAGGATGATGGGCAGACCTTCTTCACTCTGGATGATGGGAACACCAAGTTCTCCGATCTGATCCAGCTGGTCGACTTCTACCAGCTCAACAAAGGTGTTCTGCCCTGCAAGCTGAAGCACCACTGCATCCGCGTGGCCTTATGACCTCCTTGCCCACTCACAGAGGCTGGAGGCAGCAACACTGGAACGGAGAAGAGAGGTCTGCATGAGGGTGAGAACACACACCTACTCCCACCCAAGGACTCAGAACAACATGGCTTTTTGATCGGTACCAACCGATCTACATCAATTAGTTATTGGACTTCACAAAGATTTGCCGCTGCGGATCAAGCAGGACCACCTCCCTCTGCGTCAGCCATTTAAAATTGAGGGAGGGAAGAGATCCAGTGCAAGTGTGGGAAGAAACTGGAATGACGATTTTGATTAGGCCACGTAGGGTGAAAACCGCAGAGAAATGATTGGAAATGAACTCTTGCCCTGGAATAACCTTGACAATTCAAACCGCGATGTTTACTTTTTGTATTGATCACTTTTTTGCACTCCTTCTTCGTTGTCAATGTTGTACTCAGCCTATGGTAGGAGAGGATGTGGCTTTGCAACCCAGATGAGACAAAGAATTTTTGAATTGGCAGGCTTCGGCCTACAAATGGGTCCCCAAAGTTTTCTAGATGGCATCCTGCTCTCTGCAGGTTGCGACAGTGTGGATTTGGCTCCTACATTATAGACACCCCAGTCCTTCCCATTATACTTGAAAAGCTTTTTTTTTTTTTTTTTTAAATAATAATAAAATAAAAGGTGTCAACTGCAGTTGACACCAAGCATGTTTTGTGGACGCAGTCAAGCTGCCACAGTCTGGTCATCGTTGTTGTTGTGCTGATGTCTGGTCATTTATTATTAGTGTGTCTCGTTCTCCACAGTGCCGGAGACCTCATTACTTTGGAAAACTCACTGTTCCCCAGCACAGCACAGCTGCATGACCTCAGCTTCAGACTGATGTCAGCCAGCCTTCTTGGAACACATTGGTATTCATTGTGGATGCCACACAGTCCATCTGGGGTGCCCTGTGCCTCCCATTTTCACAGCCGCCCACTGTTGTAGAATAATCGCTGCCTTTACCCTCTGCAGTAGCCTCAGTCATTTCAGTTCTCCCACAGGGGTGGGGTGGGGGTGGGGTTAAAAGATCGAGAGAGAAAAATGCCAACTTGTTGGCCTTGTGCTCTGTCACTCTGAGCATCTATGGTGATAAAGAGAAGGAAACACTGCAGAGGCACAGGCATAGGCTGGCTTTGAGTCTTCGCTTGATGACCTCTGCACCCTACTGAAAACCCCCTAAGCCAGCAGGAGCAGGGTATGCAGAGGCTCTGCCTCTGCTGGCTTAGGGTGAGAAGTACCTCACAGTGGATGTGAACATTGGACAGATTTGAGGAGCATGATGTTTGCCTCCTCCTCCAAGAGAGCAGTCAGAAGGTGGCCGGAGTTATCATTGGGTCCCCTGAGCTCCATGAAGGACCCTCTGTTGTCCCCTTGATGATTTATCAGGCATGAGAGTAGCAGACAGGATTCCCCTGAGAAACACACAGACAACTGTGGTGATCACATTTCCCTTTCTTGACACCACACAGAAAGTCTGCTACACACCTGAGCTAGCCACTAGATTGCCAGTCCCGACTCCTTGAAGTGCTCCCCAGGGAGCCACTTCCGATTGCGCTGCGGTTGACGGCATAGTGGAAGATAGATATGACAGTGCTTTGTAAAGCAGGCCAGCGGCCGCTGGCCCACAGTATAGAAACACTGTAGTTCACAGACCACGCAACCGTGTTTCCACGAGATGTTATTACAACAAATGAAGAATTTTTTTTCCTTTTTTTCAATTTTAATCTTTTTTGACTTTTTTTTTAGTTAACCATTTTCTTATGCATAAGTGCTCAATTGCATTTCTCTTTCTTTCGAAGCTAGTTAATCGTTCAGTTGACAATGAGAGAATTCTCAAGTTCATACCTGGCAGCAGGCTCCCACTGATCTTCCCCTTAAAGACAGATAACAAACATTTCAGTTTTACCATACTCGTTTCTTTTCGCTGACTTAAGGTCAGAACTTTTACAACCAAACAACAAACAACCCTAGGGTTTCTTTTTCCAGTTTACACAGACCAGTCCCCACAGTACATAATCCTTTTCTCTTTTGCCTCTACAGTAGACAGCTAGGATGTGTATCTCATATTTATAAGTATGCATTTTATTTAAGAGGAAGTATAGGCTTGACTCTGGTTCACCATTTTGTACGTAGCTGGTTTGACGTAGTATTTTGTACTTCCCTTGCCGAAGTGAATTGTTGAAGGCTGCAACCCACCCACCTTGAGTGTAGCAGACTTCAGTGGCCCCGAGCTCGCCAGCCTTTGCACAGGCAGCTGGGAATTCCACCTGAAACAGCTGGTCCCTAGGTTAGCGGGTTCCCAGCCCCCCTAATCAGAGACTGAAGGACAATTGACTTTTATTTTTGTATTTAATTGACATGAATGTAAAGGGGACAGCTCAGGGTTGTTTTGGAGCCTGTTTGACTTTGTAATCTCTGCCTGTGATTTTCTTTTCTACATGACAACTCCGTGTAACCACCTGGACTAAGTTGAGAAGGAAAATGCCAAATGCTTTGGGTTTTTAGTGTTTTAATAGGTAGACTCTGTTATATTATTAGGTGTTAAGAGTTTCTGAACGTGTTTTCTTTTTTCTTTTTTTGTTTGCTTAAACTTTGAAGAAATATGTGCCTCAGCTTAGATGTTTTGTCTTCTCCTTTCTGCACTTAAATACCTGACAGCCTGTCCGATCGCTGTGCCTCCGAGGGCGCCTCTAGCTCATCGTAGATTTGTGATGTCATAGTGCAAACTGCAGTGACCGGAAAAATTACCTGACATGTAACCGTTTTCAGGGAATGCAGAGGGTGTTAATTAATAGACAAAACCTTTATCCCGCGTGCTTTGCTTCACTCTGTGCTATATAGCTCTTTGGCTCGTGAACCTAATTGTAAACTTTCAGGTATTTTTGTACAAATAAGGGACTGATGTTCTGTTTCTTGTTATTAGAAATAAACATTAATAAAGCGTTCTTCGTGTCCTGTCGTTTTTTTTTCAATGCTTACGCCGATATCTAAAAACTGGGCTTGGGGCGGGTAAGCTCAGTGGGTAAGAGTGCCTGCTGTGAGCACAGGAGAATCAGATTTCAGATCCCCAGTACCTGTGTAAATTCGACAAGATGGGGAGCCAGCTCAGTTATGCCAAGACAACCTTGGTCTGCCTCTCTACCTGTCCCTCCTCCCCACAAGAAAGAATCATGGGCCTGGGCTGGAGAGAGATGGCTCAGCTGGTAAAAGGCATGCCACACAGGATAAAGATATGTGTCCCAACAGGGTGGTGGTGGCACATGATTTTAACCCCAGCACTCAGGAAACAGAGGCAGGCAGACCTCTGACTTTGAGGCTAGTCTGATCTACATAGTGAGTTCCAGGACAGCCAGGGCTACACAAAGAAACGTCAGAAAGAAAGAAGGAAAAAAAGAAAGAGAGAAAGAAAGGAAGGAAGGGAGAAAGAGAAAGAAATAGAGAAAGAGGAAGAGAGAAAGAAAGAAAGAGAAAAGATATGAGTTCCCTAGAACCCACAGAGAAACCAGTGGTAGCACACACTTGCAATCCCAGTGCTAAAGACACAAAACCAGAGCTCTGGGGGTCCCTGGCACCTAGCCTAATTGATAAGTTCTGGATCAAATTGAAGAACCTGTCTCACAAAACAAAGTGGATAGCACCTGGGGAATGACACCCAAGGTTAAACCTCTGTCCTCCACACAGACAGGAGCATCCTGTTCATGGACACCTATATACCCAGAACTATGTACAAGCATACACAAAGAATCACAGACCTTGGAAGGTTTCAGAGAGTCAGATATCCATGAAGTTTAACAAATGCCTCCAAAATCAGACCTTCACATTTGACAAGGCATTAAAACATCCAGGACCTGGGTATTCTTGTCAAATCAGAAACTAAGGGGGCCTTATAAAGACAGCTCAGCAGCTTAGGGCACCAGCTACTCTTCTAGTTTGGTCCCAGCATTGACAAGACAACTCACAACCACCTGTTAATTAAGGTTCCAGGGAATCCGATATCCTTTTCTGGTCATCTCAGGTACCAGGCATGTACATGGTACACATACATGGGAGCAGTATATTTATACACACAAAATAGAATATAATATTGAAAGGAATTGGCAAATTAAGAAAACGGACACACTCTGGCCATTGCTATCGTAAGCCCTTACAGGAGGGCTTTCTGTCTTCATGCCTCCTCCACAACCTTCCCCAGTCACCCAGAGAAAATGGATACCGTCACCTGCAGTGTTTGGAAGACTTGTTCATGTAGTTTTAGAACACGAGTCCCTAGGACTATGGGGATGATTCAGTGGATAAAATGCTTGCTGTGTCAGCATGAGGAACCAGAGCTTATATCTCCAGAACCTAAATAAAGAGGCAAGTGTGGCAGCTCTGTAGCCCTCGAGTGTGTAAGGCAATTACAGAGTCTGTATGACAAGCCGGCTAGCTAAACTAGCCAGACATAGTGAGCCCTGGGTTCTGTGAGAGACACGGTTTCAGCAAACTTAAGTAGAGGGTGACAAGGAAGACAACCAATGCCTGCTTCAGGCCTTGACATGCACACCACACAAAACGTGAATCTGTCTTTGCTATAAGCTCCCCTCACAAAAACAAGCAAATCTCAAAGGCAGGGTAATAATGTACCACATCTCCATCCCATCATGACACAGCACTGATTCACAGGTCTGATGGTGAGAGCCAAGGCATGTATGGCACTACCAGACCACAGTTTCAAATGTACTTTGTTCACTCCAAATAGGATAACAGAAGCCAAACAGCACACATGGGAAGAAGAACAAAAATGCTCAGAGCACAATGTGAACCTTGATATCACTGTTTCATAAGTGGTTGAAGTATATCTCCTGTGCCAAACAGTGCACGTAACTATAATCCTACAATTCCAACACTTGGGGGGCAGAGGCAGGAGGACATTTCTATCAAGGCTAACCTTAGCAATAGCGGTCTGAAGCCAACTTGGACTAATGAGGCTCTGTTTCAAAAGATATTTTTTCAGTGACCATGAAAACTCTGAAAATTCAGTCACAGGACTTTGTACGTTTGCACTTAGACCTCACTCTTAAAGATTGGGTACAAACAATGGAAAATGCTTCATAGAAGGTATAGGGCTTTGTCTCAGTGCATTTTCTATTACAGTGATAAAACACCATAACCAAAAACAACTTGGAGAGTAAGGAGTTTATTTCATTTTAAATTTGTACGTTATGAAGGGAAGCCAGGGCAAGAACTCAAGGCAAGAACTAAATCAAAAGCCATGGAGGATTTCCTCTGTCTTCTAGCTTGCTCAGTTTGCTTTCTTACACATGCCAGAACCACTTGCCCATGGATGGCGCTGCCCTCATCAATCAAAACAACACCCCACAGACTTGCCTACAGTATGATAGAGGCATTTTCTCAATTTGAAGTTCCCTCTTCTCAGATGATTTTGTGTCAAGTTGAGAAAACATTAGCCAACACAATTGACTTCTTTTCACCTTGAGACACAACCTCATCACTATTAAACCATAAACTTTCCTTTCTTGTTTGTCCCCAAGAATCCACATTAGTATTAATATCACAACATAAAACAAAGCAGAACTTTATAAAATTTTTAACACTTTAAAAGTCCAAGTTCTGGGCTAGAGAGATGGCTCAGTGGTTAAGAGCACTGATTGCTTTTCCGAAGGTCCTGAGTTCAAATCCCAGCAACCACATGGTGGCTCACAACCATCCGTAATGAGATCTGATGCCCTCTTCTGATGTGTCTGAAGACAGCTACAGTGTACTTACACATGATAAATAAGTAAACCTTAAAAAAAAAAATTATAAAAAAGTCCAAGTTCTATTAGAAAAAAAAAAAAAATGTCTCTTTGAAAGTCCAGACTCCTGGGGCTACAGAGATGGCTCAGCAGTTAAGGGCACCGACTGCCCCTTCCAGAGGACCAAGGTACAAATCCCAGTACCGACATGGCAACTCACAACTATCTGTAACTCTAATATCTCACATTGACATACATGGAGGCCAAACACCCATGCACATACAATAAAGACTAATAAATTTTTTAAAAAATTTAAGAAGTCCAAACTCTCAACTGTGGGCTCTTGTAAAATGAAAAATAAATTACATACTTTTATTCTAAGAGGAATGAATCAGGACACAGTCACAGTCAAAGCAAAACCAAAATTCAACAATGTAAATTAAATCCTGTAGCTCAAAGTCACCAATCTGGAATGCACCTTCACAGTGCCCTCTCCCGGCCTCTCACAGTGCCAAGCCTCAGCTGCTCTCCATGACCCTTCGTGCCTTCAAAGTCGCGAGCACCTAGGAGACTCTTACACAAGGTCAGCTGCCAGTATGAGATGCAGCCTTGGTACTTTCTAGACCACAGCCTTTTTGTACTAACCCTGAGGAAACAATTTCAAAAGATTTCACTTCAGTGATACTAGTCTCCTCTGACTGCTGGATTCCTCTTCACCATAGCTCATTTCTCAGCTCCAGCTGACCAGCCACAATTGCCCAAATAAAGCCGCGGTTCTCAACCTGTGGGCTGTCACCCCCCCTTTTACAAGGGTCACATATCAGATATCATGCATATCAGATATGTGCATTACAATTCATAACCGTAGCAACACTGCAGTTATGAAGTAGGAACAAAAATAATTTTATTAGGGGTCACCACAACATGAGGAACTGTGTTAAAGGGTCAGCGTTAGGAAGGTTAAGGACCACTGTAGTAAAGCAAAGCTTTCACATCAGTCGTCCTGATCGTTTCTTGATCATGGATGGTTCTTCAGCTCTAGCTGACCACACACTACAGAGGAGTACCTTAAATCTACCACATGAACTGCTCTGCTAGAGTCTCTGAGAGACTCTTCAATCTTCCTTCTGAAGTTCCTTCACAAGCCAGGCCTCCATTGTCTGAAGTTTGTAGAGCATTGTCTTCTAGGCTCCCACAATAGCTTATTAAGCTCTGAGAACTCAATGGCTTTTCCAGGCCAAAGGTCTGAGCATTTCCACAATCAGTACTTCCCTCCTACCCCACACCCCAGGGGGAGGTTAGGGGAACATGGTCAAATCTGTCACAGCAATAGTCCACAGTCACGGTATCAACACAGTACCTAATTATCACAGGGTGGGAAGGGCTAATCAGGATTTATATGCTGAACCATGCAGTACTTTCAGGAAGCTCTGTGCAAAGTCATCCTCTAGATACAGCCACACACTTGTGCTTAGAGATACTCTCCAGATAAGATCAGGCAGAGAAAAAGCCCTGCCGAGAAAAGGAGTCCTCCATTTTGCACTGAGCTCAGTCATGGTAGATGACAACCTTCATAGCATGGTCTTCCAACAAAGATGGATGGTCTTAGACCTTGAGTGTTCTGTCCAATGATACCACTAGCCCATAGAACTTTAGATTCAGATTTCTACTAATTAGACAATAAAAGAGGGCCATTGTGATTGCCTCATGAGTCAAAGCACTTGCTGCACAAGCCTGATTCTGATTCCTGATTCTGATTCTGATTCCTAGAACCAATGTTAAAAAAAGAGAGGGAGGGTGGTTGTGCTAGTACCCATCTGCAGCACTTCCAGGGTGAGGTGGGAAGAGGAGACAGAAGAATCACTTGAAACCTGTGAGCCAGCTAGCCTGGGAAATGAGCACATAACATTGAGAAAGGCTGCCTGAAAACAAGGTCTATGCAAGGACAAAGGGCTCTGTCTTTAAAGCAAGGCAGAAAGGAAGAACCGCAGGAAAGACTGCTGGAGGACAGGCTGGAGGGGTTGTGCAAGAGACACTCTGCTTCAAAAACAAGGCACAAGGTGAGAATCAGAGGAAAGACAATGCCTCCAAATAAGCTGGGGGCAAGAATAAGAGATACTCTGTCCCCCAAACATACAAAGTCACCCCAAAGGCACAAGACAAGAAAAACAAGAAAGACTGGGACTCAAAACAAAGTGGAAGGTGAGACCCAACCCTGAAAGATGTCCTCTAGTGTCTACTCATGCAACATACATACACACACATCATTAAGTGAGACACTAAAGCATAGAAGTAGCAATGGTGGGTTGAAGTGAGCAGAGATTCATTGGAGAATCTGTCCACACAGTGACCTGCCCAGTTGTCCAGCAAAACTTGGCTCTAGATTTGTAAGTAAGGACTTTCCACTTACCTATCCCATCCTATAAGCAAGACATATGGCTAGGTCAGATTCATTCGCGTTCTAATGGACTGCCTACTACCTTGGTCTTTTTACTCTCTTCTAATAAATGAATGTCAACATGTCACAGTATAGGTGTATATTATGTGCAAAATTCGACTGTCTGGACCTGGCCTCCTCTCCAAAGGTCTCTGAAGAAAACCAGCACCAAAACATACTTCCTAACTGAATGTCAGCTTTTCAAGAAGCAAGTGGGGAGCAGAGATCAAAAAGGTGCATTTTATATTTCTCAAGATAGGCACCTCTTCCTCAGGATGGCCATCCATGGGAGATTGCTGCGGACTCAGAGTAGCTGAACTATCTCCATATAGAACACACTGGCCTGTGCAAAGGCAACCCATACAACTGCTGGAATGAGAGAAAAACGTTGGCTGGCAGAACTTCCCCAAAGATGGCCTTGCCGAGGCTTGAAGAGAAGGCTCAGTGATTAAGAGCACTGTCTGCTCTTCCAGAGATTCTGGGTTTAATCCCCAGCACCCATATGGCTACTCACAACTGCCTGTAACTTCTGTACCAGGGGATCTGACACCCTCACATGGACATACATGCAGTCAAATCACCAATACACAGAAAATAAAAGTAAATTATTAAAAGAATCTTTTAAAAAGTTAAAAATAAAAAAAAAAATAAATAAGAGATGGCCTTGCCTTGGCCGTCATGCCTACTGCATTTGAAGTAGGGATCATAGTCCAGGATGTGGCTCAATGGCAGAATGCTTCCTTAGCACCATAACATTAATCAATTAATTAAGTTAAAGCAGATTTCATGCTTCAAAAGTTACTTAGGCAGAGCATAGTGGTGTTTTCTGTTTTGTTAGTTTTGGAAGGCCAATTTACCTCCCCAGGCTCTTTTAAATTTGAGAGATTCTCAATGCCTTTTTAATTGAGAAGCAGGCACTGACCAATAAGTTTTTAGTTTGTGCATATGGTGAAGTACACTATTTTTGATTTTACTTAAAAATCTGGCTCTAATATACTATTGTGGTAGCATCCCATAACTGTAACAAAGTACCTGAGATAATAATTTAAAAAGAGGAAATGAAGCCGGTGGTGACAGTGGTACATGCCTTTAATCCCAACACTCAGGAGACAAAGGCAAGGTGATCTCAAAGGCCAGCCTGGTCTACATATACAGTGAGTTCCAGGACAGCCAAGGCTACACAGAGAAATCTTGTCTAGGAAAAAAGGAAATGATTATTTTGGCTCACAGTTTTAAAGGTTTTACACTGAGCATGGGTCAAGCCAGTACATCATAGAGAGGATGCATAGTGGCTCAATGAGCTTACCTCATGGTGGCCAGGAAGAGAGAGAGACAGACAGAAAGAGAGAGAGGGTGAGGGAGAGGGAGAGAGGGGGGGGGGAGTGGTCATTGCCTTCCAAAGAACTAACTTCCTTCCTCTAACCCAAACCTTTTAAGTTTTATAACATCTCCCAGTTGGCTGGGGACCAAAGTCTTAATACATGGTCCTTTGGGAGATATTCTTGATAATTAGCATGATGCATTCAGTGACATAACATATGCTTGACATACTTAAAGCCCTGGGTTCAAACCCTAGCACTACATGTTTTAAAGGAGTATGTAGGTCAAGCTTGGCATACTCCTGTAATCCCAGCACCTATGAGGCTGAGGCAGAAAGATCAAGAGCACATGTGTGTTGGGCCACCTATAACTGTCTGTCACTCCATCCCCAAGGACCTAGTGCCTCTGGTCTCCATGAGCATCTGCATTCATATGCAAGCCCCACACATGCTCCTCCCTCCACGATTAAAATTAAAATAACCCTTTTGTTCATTTGGTGTTTCAATCATACCTTCACTATCTTTGATCCTAAAAATATAAATATATAAATAAAAATAGTCTTTAAACTGATTTTTTTGTTGTTGTTGTTTTGGTTCTTCAAGACAGGGTTTCTCTGTGTAGCCCTGGCTGTCCTGGAACTCACTCGTAGACCAGGCTGGCCTCGAACTCAGAAATCCGCCTGCCTCTGCCTCCCAAGTGCTGGGATTAAAGGCGTGCGCCACCACCACCCGATGGAAAAGTCTTAGTGTGGAAACAAAGATAATGGAACTGCTAAAAGGAAACATACTGAGTTCCCTACAGGTTATAGACACAGGCAAGGACTTGCTAAATAGGACTCCATTCACATAAGAGTTAATGAGACCAATTGACAGGAGGGACCTCATAAATATAAAAAGTTCTATACAGCAAATCAAACAGTCGAGTGAAAAGGAGTCCAACAAAGTGTGTGTGTCGCGGGAGTGGAGGGTGATGTTTTACCGGTTGTATGTCCAATGAAGAGTTAATATTCAGAATATACACATTAAAAAAAAAGAAACCAAAACAAAAAAATTAAGAAAACAAATGATCCAATCAGAAAAGGACTAGAGATAGAATAGATAGTTCTGTGACCCTCCTCCAGCTGAGGGCTGGTTCTGTCAGACCCTGCCTTGCCACAACTAGCCACGCCTTTCTCTAAGCTCCTGCAAATAGCCACACCTCTCTCCAAATTCCTGTGCTAGAAGTCCCGCCTCCAGAGACTGAAAATGAAGCTGCTGATTGGGCCAAGAGTTGCTGACGGACTTGGGGGAGGGGTTTTGCTCTACCTACCTACCTGCGTGTTAAAAAAAAAAAAAAAAAAAAAGTGTTGAATAATGATGGCAGACTGAAAGCACACCATGTCTTGGTCTCATTTTTTCAAACCTTCCAGCATTCTGGTACCCTTAATTTTTCAGGCTCTGACTCCCATTCCAGAAGGCAGCTACAAGTTCTATAAGTAATAAATAAATAAATAAATAAATAAATCTACTAACTCAGTGTTCAACATCCTTAGCAATCAGAGAAATGCAAATTAAAACGATTTTGTGATTTCACCTTACCCCAGTCAGGATGACCAAAGTTACACAGAGAAACTCTTTCAAAAATAAAAACAAACAAACAAATAAAAACAAAGAAAAGAAAGCAAACAACTGACAACAGATGTTGCAGAAAGGGGTAAGGGGAAGAAACTGTGTTTCACTATTGATGAGATTACAAACTAGGGCAGCCGCTCCGGAAATCACTGTGCAGCAGTCTCAAAAAGCCAGAAATAGATCTACATATGTCCCATCTATGTAACTCCTTGTCACACTCCCAAAAAGACTCAAAATCCTACTCCAGAGACACTCTCAGCCATGTTTGTTGCCACTTTATTCACAATGGCTAGCAAATGCAAGCGGCTTAGATGCCCATCAATTGATGAATGGGTAATGAAAATGATGCACATACACACAAAGGAATTCAGCTCTAAAGAACAGCTCTGAAGAAAACTGAAACCATGAAATCTGGAAGTAAATGAATGGAACTGGAAAATATATTACGTGAGGTAACCCAAACCTCCAAGGTCAAACGCCACATGTTATCTCTTATTTGTGGATCCTAGCTCTAAAGTTTTCGGTTTGGCTTCATAACTTGCAGTTACTGTAGAAGCTGGGAGAGTAGAAACTGTCCAGGCTGAAGGAAACTGCATTTCCCCAAATTCTGGCAGTCAGACAAAAGCCAGCATTCCTCAGGAACTTGTGAAACTGGTTCTCACTTGCCAAAAAGGAGTGATTCTCCTTATCAACAGCAAAAGGGAAGTACGGCTCTTGCTTTAACATATGCCTGGGACGCCTGTCAATAAATCAAGGTGTGTGCTTGCTTGTAAGCTCCCTCCGTGTACTCGGGTACTCGTTCTGTACATCAAAGCACTCACAAGTACCTGTTATATATTTCAAAGCCCCTCATTCCGGCTCGCAGGCTCCCTATTCTCCCAGGAAACCATCCATTCCCATCTAATGTGGAGATTAGTCCTCCTTGCCCTTCTCTCTGGTTGGCAGACAGCCTTAGCAGTGTAGAATAAGCATGTCCCTTTTCCACCCACAGAGCAGCTATTTCTGTTTCTTTACCGAGTCCCTAGCATTAAGAAATGAACTATTGCGGAGGCCGGCAGAAGAAGCGTTAGAGACAGGGAGAGTGGGACTATGTGCTATGAAGTGGAAAACGGGAAAAACAAGCCAAAGACTTCATGGGGGGAACTGGGGGGGGGGG
>NW_022196905.1:18757548-18778487 GCF_008632895.1 Mastomys coucha
AAAAAAAAAAAAAAAACAGAAAAGAAAAACAGAACCAGGAAAGGGACCACTTCCTTAGAGAAGTTTGACCTGGGAGTTGAAGAGCCCCTCTTCCCTTCTCCTCCCCCCATTAAACAGTACAGGCCACTGCTAGTGCACTTGGATACTGCTTGGCTTGCTTTCTAGTGCTCTGATAAACACCATGACCACAAGTAACTGGAACACAGGCAGGAAATGAAGCAGAGGCCACAAGGAAGAACACCTTGCACTGGCTTGCTCAGTTTGCTTTCTTTTATAACCTAGGGCCTGGGGCATCATCCACAGGCTACCCCTCCCCCACCTCAATCACCAATCCAGAAAATGCTCTACAAACTTGCCTCCCAGCCAATCTCATGAAGGCATTTTCTCAATTGAGGTTCCCTCTTCTCAGATGGCTCGTTTGTGTCAAGTTGACAAACTAACACAGTTGCCTCCCCAAACTTAAAGTTATGTACGTCCCTGTTACTGAAGATGCTACACACTTAGATCACAGGACATGAGAAAAATCAAGCTGGTTCTGACCTAGAAACCTCCTCCTTAGGTACTGGTACTCCTAACATCAGAAGATGGATGGAAGCTGCAAGGGCAGAAAAGTTACCAACAGTGCTTATTGGCGATTCTACTAGGCTCTACCCAACAGCTACCTAGCAACAGCTTGCTTCTCTGCCTGCCAGGTATAAGCCAACCTGGCATATAAGAAAGACTTCTCAGCTACCCCAACTCCTTCTCACTTTCGCTCTCCCTCCTCCTTCCCATCTCCCAATGGAAAAAAGAAAGCATCTGCAACAAATGGTTCTGGTCTAACTGGACGTCTGCATGTAGAAGAACATAAATAGATCCATATTTATCACCCTGCACAAAACTCAAGTCCAAGTGGATCAAAGACCTTTTCTTAGGGTTTTACTGCTGTGAACAGACACCATGACTAAGGCAACTATTATAAGGACATCTAATTAGGGCTGACTTACAGGTTCAGAGGTTCAGTCCATTATCATCAAGGCAGGAACATGGTGGTATCCAGGTAGAATGGTACAGGAGAAGCTGAGAATTCTACATCTTCATCTGAAGGCTGCTAGCAGAATACTGGCTTCCAGGTAACTAGAACTAGGGTATTAAAGCCCATTCCCACAGTGACACACTTATTCCAACAAGGCCACAGCTCCAAATAATGCCACTCCCTGGGCCAAGCATATACAAATCATCACATTCCACTCCCTGGCCCCAAAGACTTATTCAAACACATGAGTCTATGGGGGTCATATCTAGCCATAGCATAATAATAAAAAAAAAAAAAAGAAGTACATTTAGTCCAACTCCCAAACTCCCCCATAGTCTATAGCAGTAGCAATAATGTTAGAAGTCTTTTCTGAGGTCCATCCGATCACTTAACTGTAATCCCCAAATCAAGACTGAAAACCAGCTGGGCAAACTCCAAACTCTGCATCTCTATGTCTGATGTCAAAGTGGTCTTCAGATCTCCAACTCCTTTTTCATCTTTGTTGACTGCAAAAAAAGTTCTTTTCCTGGGCTGGTTCTCCTCCCTGTTAGCAGCTTTCTCCAGCAGATATCCTATAGCTCTGGAATGTCAAATATCTTGGGGTCTTCAAGGCAACTTCAGTTTTACAGCTTCTTGTTTCAATGTTTGAGACCCACACATAATCTTCTGAGCTCCTCCAAAGGGCTGGCTTCACTTCTCCAGCTCTGCCTTCTGTAGCACTGTGAACTCTAGTTGACTCTACTCCACTGTTGCTGTTTTTCTTGGTGGTCATCCTATCGTAGTGGCATCTCCAATAGGCTGGGGTCTTCCACGAAACTAGACTTCACCAGTCGCCTCTCATAGGCTCTCTTTTTACTGACAAGCCACAACTCCTTTGCATGACCCCTTCAATCCTAAGCCATCAACTGCAACTGAGGCTGCAACTTCACCAATGGCCTTCCATGGCCTCTTAAAGTGCCAAGCCTCAGCTGCTCTTCATGATCCCTTCATGCCTTCAAAACCAGGACCACCTGGGTGGCTCTTACGCATTACCCAAGTTCAGCTGATAGAGGAGGAATAACCTTGGCTATCTCTGGAACACAGCTTCTTTGTGCTCTCAGAAAACACTTCCCAGAAGATTTCACCTCAGTGATGCTGGTCTCTTCTTAATCACCTCTAATTTCTTTCTCTCTCTCTCTCTCTCTCTCTCTCTCTCTCTCTTGTTTGTTTGTTTTTTATCAAGACAAAGTTTCTCTGTGTAGCCCTGGCTGTCCTGGAACTCACTCTGTAGACCAGGCTGGCCTCGAACTCAGAAATCCGCCTGCCTCTGCCTCCCAAGTGCTGGGATTAAAGGCGTGCACCACCACCACCACCACCCAGCACACCTCCTAAATCCAGAGCTATGTGGTCAAAGCTGCCAAGCTTGCTGGGGCTGGAATATGCCCCCCTTGTTTTATTATATTATCACTAGCTTTCTGTGTTCCAACTCCTTCACTGCCTAAGCTTGGCTGTCTTGGAACTTGCTCTGTAGACTGACTTTGAGATCTGCATACCTGTCTCCTATGCACTGGTATTAAAGGTGTGGTCCACTAAGCCTGGATTTAAGTTTTTCTTGTTCTGTTCTAGGCTGGTCTTGAACTCAAGGTTCTGCTTGTCTTTGCCTCCTGGGATTAAAAGCTTATACTACCAAACCTAAACCTAAACTTAGCTGGGTAGAATCTTGCGCCAAGGTCACTCTCTTAATTCAATTTAATATTTTTGAACACAGAATTCAGCTCCATTTTACTTCTGGGTACCCTTTTAATACTCCAACCATATATTTTATATTTTTCCTTTCTCAGCTTGCTCCTTTTCACTAGAATGCTCTTCATAAGAGTGAACTTTAGTAATCACACAACAGAATTTACTTCCTTTTTCAAAGCAATTAATCTAAATCTCTTCACCTTAGCCTCAGGCAGACTGTTAGGACAAAGCCAAAAAGCAGCTACCGTCACCAAAACACCACAAAAGCAGTCTCTAGGCCACATACTAAAATTCTCCACTGAAATATTTTGGGCCAGGTTAGCACAGTTCAAACAGGGAAGAAGAAAGATGCTGGAAGCCAAGGGACTGAGACAATGCCTGAAAGGTAGTAAATTCTTAACAACTCATGAATTCCCAACAAGTTGGTCACCAGCACAAGGAGATCACCAGTCAACACAACAGTTTGTTTAGGGGTGGGGGGTGGATTTTATCATGTTCCACCCATAGATGAAGAGCTACAGGCTGGCAATCAATAATTAGGGAATGTAAGTCCAGTGTAACTCATGTATAAAATTTTCATAAAATTAAAAAATAATAGTAGGGGTGACTGGATGCCTATGGGAGTTGACCTCTCTAGCTTTCTATAGTTACTGTTTAATTCTAATTTTCAGATTGGAATCCTCTACTTCTATAGAAAGAGATCACTTCTTGACTGTGTGCATGGTGACTAGCACTAAGAATCCTAGCACCTGAGAGGCAGAGGTAGCAAGATCCCACATACTGCAGCTCTATAGTGAGTTCAGGCCAGCCTAGACTGCATGAGACAAGAGAGAGAGAGAGAGAGACAGAGACAGAGACAGAGACAGAGACAGAGACAGAGACAGAGACAGAGACAGAGACATAGACAGAGACAGAGAGAGAGCTATAAAGAAGGACATCACCTCTTTATAGAGGGCTTGGGGTTTTTTCTTTTTTCTTTTTCTTTTTTTGTTTTTTTGTTTTGTTTTGTTTTGTTTTGTTTTGTTTTGTCGTTTTTCGAGACAGAGTTTCTCTGTATAGCCCTGGCTGTCCTGGAACTCACTCTGTAGACCAGGCTGGCCTCGAACTCAGAAATCTGCCTGCCTCTGCCTCCCAAGTGCTGGGATTAAAGGCGTGCGCCACCACTGCCCTGCGGGGCTTTTTCTTTACAGTAAGAAAGACATTATATATTCTGACAAAGGCTGCACATAAATGTATGTACTTGAAACTGAAGCTTCAAAAAATAACATTCTCACTATTAAGTACAACATTCCTTCTTTTCTAAGCAATTCTGTTCTTTAAAAAAAAAAAAAAATGCCGATCTTAAGACCTTCCAAATTGATTATATGACCCATTGGTAAGCTAAGGCCAGCAGTTTATAAAACACTGAATGAAACCAAGTGAACAGCCCAGAAACATACTCATACAAACATAGCCAGCTGGTCCTTGACGAAGGCGCCAAGGCAGTGTAACAGGAGAGCAGCATTTTCATCAAGCAGAGCTGGGGCAAATGCACAGTTACATGCTATCAACCAATCAGGCAAGACATTGATCTGAGCTCTTACGCTATTTTCAAAATTAATTCCAAATGCATCACAAACTTTAAGTCTAAATACAAAATTATAAAGCTCCTAGAAGAAAATCCAAAAGCAAATCCAAGTGACCTTGGGTTTGAAGCTGGTTTTTTCCACCTCAGTACAACAACTGAGAAAAATCCTTAACAGCAGGAAAAAAAAAAAGATGAACTTAATTAAAGTTGAGTTTTCCTATGCAAGTACTGGGGAGATGTCTCAGCAAGGAAGTGTTGGCCAGGCACCAATCCCAGTGTTCCAACTGTAAGGTGGGAGGTAAAGACAGGAGAATCCCTGGAAGCTCACAGGCCAGAAAGCACGGCATACATATCAGCAAACAAAAGAGAGACCCTGTCTGAAGATGGAAAGCAAGAAGTGACATTCAAGGATGTCCTCTGACCCCTACACCACCATGGTCCAGGCGCAGCTACATTCATCACAGATTTGATTCCTTTGGCACTCCTCGTCTGTGTATTCAGCCAGTGTTGGTAGCATAGGGTGGTTCGATCCCTTCTACCCTGACACTATATCTCTCAGTTAAGTCTGCACTCACAGCTTTGCTCCTGTAACTTGCAGTTCTGTCACTGATGGCACGGAGCCCAGTCACCCCCTCTCAGGAACAGTGGCATGTGTTGCCTTCTGCTTCCCGAGGTCATGACAAGGTCACATGACAGGTCTCAGTCATCATGTTGCCAGCAGACAACGTGAGTAATGCTTGAAGACACTTGTGGTTGTCACAATGACGATAAGTGGTATCCAGCGAACAAAGTCCAGATGTGGCTGAACATCTTACAAATGCCAAGACAGCTCCCTTCAAACTCTCCATCCTGTCAATGGTGCTAACCTGGTATTTTTGTGTGTCAGCATGCCTGAAAAGGCAATGCTCAGATATCTAGTACAGCATTATTTCTGAGTGTATCTGGGAAAGCATTTCTGGAACAAATTAGCATTTGACTATGTAGACTGAATAATGAATACCCAGCCTCACCTTGAGAACACAAGGAAGCACAAAGGGAATGGCAGGAGAGATAACGCCACAGTACCACATAGGTTAAATGAGGGCAGAAAGGGAGTATACTGGTGATAGAAAGTTTCAAACAGGTAGAGGAGTGGTGAGGTGGAAGAAAGGAGAGAACAAGGAGTCAAATCGGATAAAGCGAGCATGATAAAACCACTTAATAATGTATTAGCTAATATGACAATATAAAAACATAAAAGAGAATAAGAAGACAGACAACCCACAGAACTAGACAATGCAAGTCCTAGAAGACGTGGGCCATGAAGCAAAACCCCTAAGACCCAAGTGTGATCTACAAGAGGTAGGTCAGAGAGGTCCCAAAGGCCATCAAAATAATTTAGGGTCTTTCAGTTTATTTTAGTTTCCCATCGGAACTATTTTATGAGACCTGACTACTGTACACAGCATACACCTCAGACGTAAGATGTAGAGAAATTAAGTTGGAGCTGGTCTAGAAGAATCCTCCATTGTGGTTGTCTCTCATGGTTTTAGATGGTGCTATGCAAGACTACTGTGCTGGGAAAAGCACCCAGGAACCTAACCCATCTGAAAATTCAACAAATTATAGTGCAAACCTGCCAGGTAAGAGATGCCCATCACTTCATTCACGGTATGGCTATTATGGAGGTAAAAGCCACCACTCTCTAAGTGGATTTGGGGCTTGCTATACAAGAGGCAATCCATGCCTGATACTGGAAACCTGATCCAAACCCATGACTAAAGAGGTCTTAGACCTTGTGGCATGCTAACATAAGATTAATTGACATAGTATTTGTTTATACCCACAGAGACATGATTGATTCTCTCTGTCTTAAATGGAGAAAACTTTCCTTGCAAAGAGCTGAGGTAAATGCAAAGACCTATGGCTGGACAAGACACTGAGAATAAAGGACTGTTGAGGGCTTAGCCTGGGATGACACATGTAGGCCACCCCTTTAAGGGTTGGGGAACATTGCAGGGAAAGAGCTGGAAAGACCAGAAAAGTCCAGAGAAGGGGAAAAGGTTACAAAATACTATCTTCTAAGCATGATACAGCCATGACAGCCAGGAACTCACAGCAGCTGTGTATACTAGAACTGGGTCTATGGAAGTTGGGCTGTCTAACAGTCAATTTGGATGGGGAGAAATTCTTGGGACCCTAGCACAGAGTCTGCTAGTCTATTAGAAATCAGAGATTCTGAGAGAGGAAATCATACTATCTAGTTGTGTGCCTACTGCAAGGCCAGGCTCTGATGGTTAGTTCCAAATTCAGGATGATACAAACGTCCCTGATTAAACCTATGGAACACTAAACAAAACCAACACATCGCCGGGCAGTGGTGGCACACGCCTTTAATCCCAGCACTTGGGAGGCAGAGGCAGGCAGATTTCAGAGTTCAAGGCTAGCCTGGTCTACACAGTGAGTTCCACGACAGCCAGGGCTACACAGAGAAACCCTGTCTTGAAAAAAAAGCAGAACAAAAACAAACAAACAAACAAACAAACAAACAAAAACCCCAACACATCTAAAGAGGAAGGAGGCTAGTGAGCATGAAAGGGAACTAGGAGAGAGTTAGCTGGGAGGAGAATCACATACATAGGGTCCATATATGAAATTGTAAAAGAATACAATGTACTAACAAATAAGGAGTGTCTACCCTCACCGAGGTGTCACATGACCCATGACATTGATGGCAAGAGCAGAACATGTGGAAGGAGAGGGTAACATTTCTCTTTTTCCTTCAGTTGTGACACCTGTCCTCCATCCTTCTCTGGCAGAGCTTCTCATTCTAGAACCTTTATACTCAGACTGCCTCAGAGATCTCCCATTTCCAGGACCCTCGGAGCTGAGGCTGCATGCACAGTTAAGCACCCCTCTTGTTATGTGAATGCTGAGAGTATTATTTTGGGGCAAAACTTTTTAAATTATATGCTCTTAATGTTCCTGCTCATATTGCTAAAGCCATGTGCTTCTTATTACTTCCTGTCATATCCCTTCCACTCATAATGTTATTTCCTGTCCAGACACCTCTTCTGAATTTGAAGCTCATATATTGAAAGGCCAAGCGGATATTTACTCTCAGATAAGAAGAGAACATCGGAAATTTAATTCCCAAAGTGAATGCTTACTGTCTTCCATCTCTCCTGAGCCAAAGCTGGTCTCATCTGCCATGTTCTGTTACTCGGTAACTACAGTCTTCCACCTTTGGGTTCCATCCCATGTCTGTGGTTTTCCCCTCTCCCACAAGCTTCCTGATGTGTGTGTCCACGTGCTCATGTGTATCCATGTGCACAACCGTATCTCAGACCTGTCTAACTTTCTTAACATGCTTCCGTCCTGGATCCTGTGTTTCCCTTCCCTCAGGAAAACAGAAAGAATCCCACTGTCCTTCCACTTGTGTCTGTATTCCACACTCGAGTCACAGTGAGGACAAAATATAGGTAAGGGAAGTGCTTTCTGGAGTACCCCAATGCTTGGAGTGCTTCCTTTTCTTTCTTTTCACCAAATATTCATGGAGGGATCTGGAGTCTCCTCGGCGTCGCCCAGATTCTCTCTCAGTTCTGACAGTACGACTCCTCGGGTCCAAGCCTACTCCCACCACCTTTCCTGTCCACACTGTGGAACACAGACCACTCCATCCCCTAGCCTGTGGCAACTACCTCTGATGACAGCCATTTTGTCCTCAGCTGCCCGGACCCAGTCCTTTCCCAGGTTGCCTATACACAATCTCACACTGACTCTGTCCTTTGTCCCCACTGGTCCAAATAGGCAACCTGCCTGGAAGGTGAGTACTTAGTGCTCTGTGGGCTTTTCCCAGGTGCCTTCTCAGTGATACTTCCTTGGCTCTCCTGCATGCTCCAATGAAACTGTCAGCCTTGGATTTCCTGAAGTTAATCAAAATCTCATTCACTATATTGTCTTCTGTATCACAAGTGTCAATGGGTTGGGAAAGAAGGCTAGCAGGTAGGTTCTGCCAGTTGTCTGGCTCTAGAGACCCCACGAATATGGTGGCAATTTAAAGGCTCTGGACAGAGGGAAGGATCTTCATACCTCAACCTCTTCCCAACACAGGGATTAGAGTTATGGAATCACTTAGTGGGGACTAACAACTGGGGCTGTGTGAGAAAGCATTAGATGGTAGAGTTATGAAATAAGAAGGAGCCATTCTGTCAGGGCTTGTTGTGAATCAGGCTCACTGGGTGAGCTTTCTTAGGAGCCCAAAGAAGGGCTACATGCCAAACCCATGTGTGTGTGCTTTCTCTCTACTGCCTTGACCTTTATACCATCAGAAATTAATGTTTAACCAGAATACAAGGCTAAAATGCAAGGTCAAAGAAGCTCGTCAGTTCCAAGCAGCGAGAGTAACCTGACCAAGCACCAAGTTTACAGTTGTGTTGCCACCTTCTCCTTAGTTCGCAGAGCTGGACAATCCCGACGGCAGAGCGAACCTGTGAAGAATCCAAATTCCAAGCATGTAAGTAGCATATTTTGTCAGATAGTCGCTGAAAAGGCACCGTTTCTATTGTGACTCTTGGGCTCCACAATACTGAATATGTGCTGAAAGGACGGCTCTCCTGAAAATGGGGATTATTGATAACAAAACACTTCCTCTTTGCAGAAGCCTTGGCAAAGTTTTCAGTTCTATTGCAGTTATGTAGCTGGTTGCACGTGTGTGCATACATGCAGGCAGGGCTGGAACGCCCATGCAGTGGTAACACAATGACCTCAGAGTTGCAGTTCAGTAGCAGATAAAGGAGACAGGGCTACTCCTTCACAATACCATGCACAACAAAGTAGCATCAGGCGCTTCATTCCCTAGGCCTGCTCATCTGGGAAATGGGGGTTTTGAATAGAACCTGCTTTGCAAGGTTCCTGTGAAAATTAAATCAGTGCTCATGCTCCCAGACCTGAGAAAACCCCGCACAGAACTCTGACCTACCTTAGAAGGGACCCTGCCTGGAAGACGATCCCTTAGAAGGCTGAGGAAGAAAGGGAGATTTTTCAAATGTGAATAAAGTTATTTGAGTAATCAACTCAATAATTTCAGTGTGTTAGTAAATTAAATGACAAACACTCTACTCCTTCAAGAAAGAGTATAATACAAAAAGGAACAGTCCATATAGGAAGCTATTGAAGAGAGGCCTTAAAAAACTGATAAAGGCTAAAGTGTAACTCTTCACAGTTGATGGCTTCTGGCAGGTGTATGTGTGAGTGTGTGAGTGTGTGTGTGTGTGTGTGTGTGTGTGTGTGAGTGTGTATGCGAGCGTGTGTGTAAAGACGCAGCTTTCTTTAAAGGACTGGCCACTGGGAGTTTGATCACGTTCCAGAGAGTATATGGGTAATGCAAGTGGGATTCTTATTTGTTTGTGTGCTTGCTTGCTTTGTGGGGGAGGGGATAAGGGTGGGAGGGTGGACCTGGGAGAAATGAGAGGGAGTGTGATTAGGGTGTATGTTTGAAATTACCAACTAAATAATAAAAATATTATACTGGAGGGAAAAGCATATAATACAATTCTAAACACATAGAAGTTCAAACATGTACAAGAAATATTAATATGATTATTGGGATAAATTAAAAATATGCCACTAGAATAAAAAATTCCAACATGTCTTTACTACATATCACTGTTTCTGTACTCATGATCCTGGAGCCCTGTGAAAACCAACATTCATGAATTTTTCAAGTGCCTTTTTAAAAGTGGCCTACTTGATCCAAGGAGCTGAAGGGTTTGCAGCCCCTTAGGAGGTACAATAATATGAACTACCTAGTACCCCCAGGGATTAAACTACCAATCAAAGAATACACATGGTGGGACTCACGGCTCCAGCAGCATATGTATAGCAGAGGATGGTCTAGTCTGTCATCAATGGGAGGAAAGGTCCTTGGTCCTGTGAAGGCTCTATGCCCCAGTGTAGGGGAATACTGGGGCCAGGAAGTTGGAAAGGGTGGGTTGGTGAGCAGGGGGAGCCGGGAGAGAATAGGGTTTTTTTTTTCAGAGGGGAAATCAGGAAAGGGGATATCATTTGAAATGTAAATAAAGAAAATATCTAATAAAAAAAAAATTTTAAAAAATGTGGCCTACTTGGGCTGGAGAGATGTTTCAGTGGTTAAGAGCACTGACTGCTCTTCCAAGAGATCCTAAGTTCAATTCCTAGCAACCCCATGGTGGCTCACAACTATCTGCAGTGGGGATCCGATGCTCTCTTCTGGAGTGTCTGAAGACAGCTACAGTCTGAAGATGAGCTACAGTGTATTCATTTATGTAAAAATCAATCAATAAATCTTTTTTTTTTTTTAAACTGGCCTGTTTGGCTTTCAACAGGTAGTGCTTCCCATACCTGTAAATCATGTCTAGATTACACATACTGTATAATACAGTGGGAACAGTGGTTAGTACCTATAGTAGCCAGCATTTGCTACTTCGTGGGTTCTTTTTCTTCCACCCTTCTTCACCCTTTCCCCATCACGTCAGCTCTCTAACACTAGATAAGAGAGAAAAAAGGACCGAGGCAAGAGGGGAAACAATAGACCATCACACGATCTCTAACTGATTAGCTGGATTGAGTTCCTGGGGGAAAGTTTGATCTTTGCCCTCAGGATATCTAATTTCTTCCTGTTGTTTCTTCTTTGTACATGACTAAACTGTGACCAATAACAACCAATCAACAACCTACCCTACCCATCAGGGCCCTAGCATTTACATGCCCCCTGAAAAGTCCCCACATTTCCTAATGTCACACAATCCTAGAAACTATCTGCCGCTGGCAAAACCACACCTCTGCTTAGAGCAGGAGGCAAATCACATATTCTTATAATATTTCTGTGTTATTTTTTTAAAGAAACCAAAATTCTAAAATTGTCACTACACTCTGTTGAGATTTGATCTTTTGATATGTGTTGTAATGATGAATACTGGACTCCAAGGCCTGGTTGCTCCCAGGAAGCAGAGAATCCACATGTACAATGTAACCAAACTATTGGTTAAATAAAGGTGCCAACAACCAATCTCTGGGCAGAAGAGACATAGGCAGGGTTTGGGGTTTCTGGGCTTGGGGTCTGAGGAGACCATGAGGAAAGAAAGGAAGGTAGAAAAAGAGGAGACAGGGTAAGAATCTAAAAATAATGGCCACGAGGACTAGGTAATTGGAGCTATGAGCAGCCCAGACAAAACACAGCAAATCATATAGGGGGGTTATTGACAGGGAAATAGACATAATAACATAGAGGATAGATATCTGCCCAGCTCTAGTGCTGATTAAGGGCTTATTATAAATTAAAGACCCCAAGTGCCATTTACTTGCTAACTAAATACTCAAAGGTGGGTAGAAGCTCCTGAATGAGATTAAATAGTTGTCATAACAACACTCTACTGTACAGGGATAATGACAAGAAGAAGCATGTACTTGTTCAGTGCAGATGTAATATTAAAAACATTTCTGACACACAGCTAGTCAAATCCACAGTTGAGGGTCCTCTACTCATATATGAAACCTTGCATCTAGTAAATAGAGCATCCCTGAAATCTAACCCCTTTACATCATAGCCAAGTATACATGAAAGAAAGAGGAAGGGGCTGGTACCCCAATATCCCCTTTATGTTATCAGTGACCAAGGTTCAGATAGATCCAACCCTTAAGCTTTCACCACCTCCAAATAACACCATTGATGGTGTAGAAGTAGGGGGGCATGGCTGGGGTTCAGCCCATGTACTCTGGGTCACTCCAGATCTAAACTACCTGTCAGTCACCATATTAAGAGTTTGGAAAAGAAATACTACATGGTTTCATGTCCCAGCATAAGGGTTGATTCACTTAAGCATTCATTATAAGAAGAAGAACAGAAGAAAACCCAATACTGAATTCCCAGTTATAATTAATAGCAAAATCTTAGGAGCATTCCTTTCAATGTCAATAGGACCAGGTTGCTTGCTAACTGCTTCTGTTCAATATTGTCCCAAAGTAAATGTTTTTCAATATTCGTTAGGAGTAAGAATTTTCAGGGCTAGGTACCTGAGTAATTTCAAATTTTAGGTGTTCTGGTAGCCACATCTTAAAAAGTAAAAATTGGGCCGGGTGGTGGTGGTGCATGTCTTTAATCCCAGCACTTGGGTGGCAGAGGCAGGTGGATTTCTGAGTTCGAGGCCAGCCTGGTCTACAGAGTGAGTACCAGGGCAGCCAAGGCTACACAGAAAAACCCTGTCCCGAAAAACAAAAACTAAACTAAACAAACAAACAAAAAAAAAAGTAAAAATTGTATCACTATTGTATCACTACCCCAAAGAAGTGAAAACAGAGGTTTTTTTCCCCCATATAATTCAATTACAGTTTTACACTAGTGTTGTGTTTGACAGGGAAAACGCTTCAGTTTATAAACAATCTATTTTATCTTTTAAAATAGATTGAGCAGTTATCTGTTCAACAGCATTGGTTGCTTTGTGAGAGCTCCACAGTCCAGGTATATCTGGGTCTGCCGTAACACTCGGCAAAGGGACGCCAGAAGAGAAAGACTAGAATGAAGTCAAATTGTCACACTCAGAGAAGGTATGACTGTTGGCCTGGAAATCCACCTAAATTAATGAACATGATATAAACTTTAAAGATAAGTGCCAGCACAAGGGTTGCCCTATAACATGCTGACTCAACCCTCCCTATTAATAACAAACAGTTCCTTTCTCTGATTACCAACCACAGAGAAGTATTCACGTGCCCATGAGAATCCTGAATTCCATGTCTCACAAATGCTTGTCCTGGAACATGTTCTATAGACCAGGCTTGCCTCAAACTCTAGATCTTCCTGCCTCCGCTTCCCAAGTGCCGGTGGGATTAAAGGCATGTTCCACCATTACCCAGGTTTTTTTTCTTATTTTATTTCAAAACTGCTCACCCACAGTTAGCAAGATGCTTCTCAAATTAGCTTCTGTTGTTTGAAGTACCAGTAATTAAAAAAAAAAAAAATCCAATCTATCTATTTCTTATGACTAGTTGAAAAAGCAAATCATTTAGGAAATCATTTTGCTCCCATATCATGAAAGCCATGCGTCTCTGTTTCTTTTAGAAGCTTGCCCCTACAGGTCAGGATGGAGTGAGGAGAGAGTCCAGCTTCGTGTTCTTCCAAGTGGAGCACAGTTGTGGCGGCGTCTAGCACCCCACCCACTCCATTTTGGTCTGCAATGCACACCTGTCAGTTTTCCACACTCAGGCCGGTTTTTTTTTTCCCCCTTCTGGAATCTTTATTCTATTTAACTACCCATGAGTCCATGAGTCTATTTGCACCCCCATGCTCTTCCGTCTCTGAACTCCACTGGCCTTTCTTGGGCTTCCGCTTTTCCATTTCTATTTCAGAGTGAGACATGTGTTGGATTTTTATTACAGTGGCGCTGAGTCTGTTCACCTGTTAGAGAAGAATTCAAGTATTTATAACCCTGGCTGTTCCTACGCAGTGCTGGCTTATTTCCATTTAGTCTCATCTTCCCTTGTGTCTCCCCATAACCCCACAGAGCTTTTGCCGGCTTTTGTTAGAACCGTTCCTCTTGGTTTGCTTCTGTGGTAAACACTGATTTGTCTGCTTCACTGTTATGCAAAAACTGGGAGTTCCCCCTCACAGGCACTGAAAGCAGATCTCAGTACAAGACCTGGGGCCGGCTGGCCTGACCTCAATGGCTTTCCCTGCCACCCCAGGTCTCTCCCTTTCTAATCTTAAATAAATCTTACATCTATGTATTTTCATTCTTGCCTGCCCAACCTGCAATTTACTCCCTGAGAAATGCCGGTAAGAATTTCTACACACCAGCCTGAGACACACGCACACTCGGCTTCAAAGCTCAGAAGGCTCACTTTCACCAAGCAAAGTTCCTGTGATGTCTAGGTGTCCCCAACCTTTTCCCAGGCTATGTCGTCACCTGCTTTATTTTGTTGACTGGTTGGTTTTTTTTTTTAAATAGAAACATTTTTATATAATGTTGGGGTAGTACTTCTGTACATGTGTGCATTGAATAGTTTTTAAATTAGGTTAAACATGCCTATGTCCTCAAATGTCTGTCTGCGGCTGTGTGATCTTCAGTAAGTACCTCAGTCTCTCTGTAAATTGGTGCTGGGGACTCCTTTTCCTCATAAGAACATGGGCATATTTGTTCCGCTTGGTGACAGCCTTTCCCACCTTACTGTGGCTTTCTCTAGTAGTCTAGGTAATCTGGAAGGTGTGTGTGTGTGTGTGTGTTGGGGGCGGGGATGTTGTCAGCCTCCTGCTCACTCATCGAGGCTCCCTCCCCAACCCCCAGTGATGGTACCAGTTGCTGGGGTGCTCCATCTGTGCAGATAGACCTAATCTCCTTACCTCCTCCATTGTGCACTGTAGTGGAGAGAGCTGCCTGTGCTGGGCGCCAGGGTTCCTCCTCCATGGCCACACTGACTTGTCTTACCACACCACCCTCACCTCTTGTATATTCCACTGTCCTGGAAGCCACTTCCTGTGTCCCAAAGGTGCCTTTGAAGAGATCCTGCGGGGGCCATATCATGGATGGTCAGCTCTCCTTGGAGAATTCCTGACTCTGGACTATACATAGACTCTGAACATGGTGTGTGTATATTGTATATGCATCTATGTATGTGTCTGTGGTGTATGCATATGCCTGGATACATGTGCATTTTATGTGTGTGTATGCATGAGCATAGTAACTGCATGCATGTATTAGTATTGATGTATGTACACACATGCATTCACATTTGCTTGTACCTGTGCGTGTGTTTCCTGTGTGCAAGTGTGTGCCTTTCTGCACATGTGCCTCTCTCCATATGTGCTGTGTTTACATGAGTGTATTCATTTTCTGTTCATATGTGTGTGCCCTCTATGCATGGGTGGAAGCATGTGTGTGCTTTCTCTACATGTGTTTATTGACTAACCATGTATGTACTCTCTGCAGTTAATGAGTGTGTGCACTCTGCATGTGTGTGCCATCTGTTTGTGTGTGCTCCATGTACACCAGTGTGTACCCTCTATGCATGTGTGTGTGCTGTTTGTGCGTGTGTTCTCTGTGCATGTATGTGTCTGTTCTCTCTGCATGTGTGTATACTCTGTTCATGTATGTGTCCACTCTGTACGCGAATATGCCATCTATAAACGTGTGGGTATCCTCTATGCATATGTGCTTGCTCTCTGTTTATGTGTGTATGTTCTCTGTACATACATCTACTCTCTCTGCATATGTGGATACTCTGTATGTATATGTGTTTTCTGCACATGTGTGTGTGTGTGTTCATTCTCTATACACATCTGCATTCTCTGTACATACATATTCTCTATATGTATTCTCTGTGCATGTGTGCCTCTGGTTCTGATAGAGGCTTCTGCATGGTGATGCTATTTAAAGTCAGCTCTTCTTCCATCATTCCTTCTCTGCATGGCCAAGGCCTTTGTTCTAGATTCACCTGGTAATGTGTACCCCTTAAAAAGAAAACAAATTTAGACCTGTAAGCCACACTGATTAGCAGGATGCATGGTCTGTCTTTTCTCTTTCCTATCCAGTGGGCAAAAGTGTACAGAGCCCAACATGGTTTGGATGGAGATTGGCCAAAGGAACCAGTATTGTACTTTGAAGGAGTTGAGTGAGATTTAGGGTTGGCACTCTCAGTCCCTCATAGCCTCTTTGTCAGGCAGTATTCCAGTGGTCCCTGTGGATAAAGCAGGGCCTGAACCTGGATTCTCCCCTAGAACGAAGCCTGGGTTTTGAGTTGCCAGGAGTTATCTGGAGCCCTGGTCCAGATAACTCGGTTTCACACAATGATCCAGAACCCAGGACCCACTTCTGGGCCTCTCTCCAGGCCCCATTGTTCCCTCTGCCCTGCTGGGCTCCATCCTGTGGAGCAGGAGGCATACAGGGAGAGGGAGCAGGAGAAGCTCTGGGTAAATAATGCAGAGAAAGCTGCTGATTGGCTTCTGGAGGCGGACACTTTGTCTACATAAATGGCAATCGCATCCTCTGTGTCTTTTAACTGTCACCAAGGAGAGAGAGAGAGAGAGAGCAAGAGAGCGAATAGAGAGGAAGCGACTCCAGCTGCCTGTGAGTACAGCTCTTTGTCTACATGGCTCAGGGTCAGACCCCAGCACCCACTTCGGGTAGACAACGACCCTGGGGCTAGAGTGGGCATCTGTGGTTGATTTTGGTCATGATGTCTTTCTAGGGATAGAGATACTGCTGGTTAAGAAGGCTAAGCATCCAACATGCACAGGTGACAGGGCTGCTAAGGGAAGGTCCTGAGAATTTCGGTACCAGCCTCTGCCTGTCTATTTTGAATAGTTTCTATAGGAGTCCAGCAGAGAATTAGGAACCTCTGATGGCTCTTTAACCCTTGCTATTTGAACTATTGTGGCAATATAACAAAGTGAGTGGACTGGCTTTCAGGAGACTCCTGCAGCTGTGAGATAGAAAGCAAGGAGGCAGCTTTGGGACTGCAGACCCAGGTGTGCTTTGCAGGTGAAGAATGACTAACAACACCCTCCTTCATATTGTAGTAATCTCATTTCTAAAGGGCTGGGCACACAATAGATGCTGAGTATCTGGGAGCTCTGTTATAAACAAGCAAGGTAGCTACAAGTGGAAAGGTGCACTCTGCCCTCCGCATCCTCTTAGCTCCAGTTTCCAAGGTAACTTTAGTCAAGTGACCTGGGTTTTCCTTAGTTCTTTTTTTTTTTTTTTTCTTCAAAGGCTTCCAATTCAGCTCTTTATACACAATTTCTTGTTAGGAAACAGTATGTTTCTCCTCCAAAACAGGATCAAAGTGAAGGTGACAATCTCAGGAAAGCTGGCCTCCTTTGGAACTTTGAGGGGTGCCAGAGAAAAACAGACTTTGTACTGGATCACCCCAAGCTCAGTCAGAGCCTGCGGTGTCCTAGATCAGGGTATCCCAGGACAATGAAGAACTAGCAAGGAGAGGGAATCTGGATGGCTGCAGAAAATAAGACCTTGTCATCTCTGACAGTATCCTTTTCTTTTCCCTGGGCACCCTGGTATGTGAGCCTCCACTCGTGGATTGTGCTAATAAGATAAGGAAATTTACATTCTCCTTTAAAATTCCACATAGCCAAAGAAATGTCCAGGGATCTAATTCTGTTTGTTTTCCTCTGTTGGAGCTGTTGGTTATCGTGAAGACTTCCTCCTGAACTTTTGCAAACTCATCCTTCTGTCTGGTGTTAAGTTTGAGAAAGTGTCCGGGAAATGATTGCACATTGGTATTTTAGAACAATCTTATGCCTCTTTCCCCGTTCCTAGGCATTCTGTCAGGAAGGCCCTCGGGGGCACAGATGTGCAAGTAGAGCAGGTTCATAGGGAAGGTTAAAATCCCATTGACTGAGTAGCAGGAGGTGGTAAGGAACTAGGCTTGCCTTTCTGCTGGGACAGGCCCATGAACACATACCACTTTTGATCTATACAGGCCAACTGTTGCCCCTTGTCTACTCTCCTCCTTCTGAAGGGGAGGTTAATTCACCGCTCTGCAGAGCTGATGTGCAAATGGAGGGAACAGAGCACAGCAGAGCTAGCCCAGCCTGTTCCCATGGAGATGGACCCAGGATGGTAGTAGGCAGCATGGTGGCTTAGTCCTCCTCCTGAAGCTACTCTTCTGTTCTGTAAGTGAGGAGTGGCAGGAACTCAGTGGCATAGGCAGGACCACTGTAATTGTACTTGGGGTTGCACGTAACATCTCCATCAGTCCTGGCGTGAGAGCTTGTTGAGGTTCCACCTGTGCCTCTCAGGCTACAGAGACAGGGTAGGATACTCAGGGTAAGGGCTGGTTGCGAAGAGGCTGGCTTCAAAAGGAGAGAAGACTGTGCCCGTGCACACTTGCCGGCTCTGTGACTTGGGTTATCCGTAATAATAATCCTCACCTCACCTTACAGACTTACTGAGTATTAAGTAAGATACTGTGAATACCATGTGCTTAGCAGAAGATTAGGAAATACCCATTTGTTTGGTTTCTTGGACAATAGAATGTGACAACCTAATGTCAATGTATTCTCAGAATTGAATGTGGAAGAGCCTGAAATACAGGGTTCTTAGCAACACAGTGACAGGCCGGCAACTGTGCAATACAAGGGATAATGAGGAATCGAGAAGTCAGTGTTTACCACTGACCTCATTCTTGAGAGAAAATTGAGACTACCAGAAGTGGGTACCAAAGGGCATCAAATAAACCCACAGTGCCAGGTGTCGGTGTTTGCGAAGACAATAAACCAATATGAGACTATTATGCAGAGGCAGCCCCTGGAATACAGCCTGAGGAGCCTCTAGCCTACAGGAAAGGCTAGTGATCCGTGAGCCTTGGCAAACTATAGATACGACTGCAAGAACAGAAGCGAAAAGGGGATGAATTGAGGAGAAAACACGTAGAATGTGGGGAGAGCATTTCTTCTGCAACGAACTCCTGGGGTGATAAAATACAGGAACGGAAGAGGAAGCTTTAAGTTAAAAATTACCTGGTGTTTCTTTGCTAAACTTTAAAAAGAGCAAACACAAACAAAAAGACTTTTAATGCTTTTAAATCTGAAATTTGAGTGGGCGATCAAAGTCGACTGAGATGCCTGTTTATGTTGCCCCAGTGCAGCACTAAACTTGCTGCAGTGTTGCAGCTTTTCCGGAAAGGATTAGGCAATATGCAAGACGAACAGTGCAACTCACAGTGCATTGGGAATTCACATCGTTTCCAGACACCCTTGATAGTGGCACCTGCCCTGTGATGCTGCAGTCACTCCATCCGACCCTTGGCAGTGACATTCCTAACACCAGATGCCTACTGGCTAGTGGGATTGGGTGGGAGTACAGTTTTGAGAAAGGTGAAGTGGCTGTGTTCTGCTTTTGCACATAGGCATATGGAGAAAGCCAAACACAAAAAGAAAAAAAGAAAGTGATCTAGCAGTCCGGAATATTATCTTTTTTCTTTTAAAGTCACAAATGTAATGGTTTTTTTCCCCCCAGTTTTCTGTAACTTGGGTCACAGCACGGTGATATGATTAGAAATAGTATTTTCCCGGGAGAACAGAGCTGAAAATCATTACTTAAACTCCATACACCATCAGCCAAGAAAATATTTAGATGCATCACGGTTACAAAACAGGAAATGAGAAAGAATCAGTGGCCCCTTTCTCGTCTGCAGAAGGGCAAAGGTAGGGAGAACTGGCATGCTGTGAGCATCTTGAGCATCGTTACAGTTCTGTGTGGAGTGTGGAACTGTGGATATCTCACAGGTTGGAAATAGAGTTCAAAGGACTGTGGCTTCTATACTCCCAAGCTCATATGTTCCATTTTACCAAAGGACATGGTGATAATAGAAAATGAGGCCTTGTGGGTGATTTAGTCTGGAAGATGCGAATGATACCCTTGTAGAAATCCTAAGGTGAGCCCTCATTCCTTTCTCCATGGACACTGCAAGAAGTCAATAGTGTGAGTAAGGAGTAGGCACCTCGCCTGAAAGCAAATGTGATTTCAGAATGCTAGCCTCTGCAACTTTATAAAACCATTGTTTGTGGGATGTAAGCCACCTAGTTTGCCATGTCCTCTGCAGTGGCACAAATGGGCTAATGTAATGTCTACAATTACATCTCAACAAGTGCTGTCTAGGCTCACCAACTTCTTGCTTTCTTTTGTAATGAACGTGGCCTCTCACCAACAAACATGCTAATGTGCCTCAAAAGCTGCTATATTATATGCCCTGGGAGGCATTTGGGGATCATGACTGTGTCTGAGGCTCAGGGGAAGATCAGGCCTCAAGTTCTGATGCCGCTTTAGGACACTTTTCTAGCAGTTGCCAGGCAATGGGCATTTGCAACATCTGTTAAGATGTTCAGATCTCATGTTAGTCCAGTGATAGTAGGAGCCGGAACCTGAATTCAACCAAAACGGGACCTCGCTGGCAAGGTACTCTGGCTCGGTGGAGTGGTTATGTTACACGGGACCCTAGAATGGAGTTATTGGTAGGTGACAAGACATCTAGTGGAAGGTCTTTAGGTCATTGGGATATTCCTGTGATGGAGACCAAGGGACCCTGATCTCTCTCTTCTCTGTTTCCTGCCTCACCAGTGGCCAGAAACACAAACCATCCAAAGATATACCTAAATCAGACAGGAGCATAGACTTTAGCTCTGAGCGCTGGCTCCATATTCCCTGACTCTGACATTTAGAAAATCTGTGGTTAGTGCAGGCTATTTCTCAAGACTGAAAAGGAAATGGTAGGTGGCTACAAAAAGAGCAGCAGGCTTTCCACTCGGTAAAGAGAAGCTTTTGAGCCATGGGGCAGAAATGCAAGCAAGATGGTGTGAGAGAGTGGCCTCTACAGCTAGAAAAAACGATGGATGTGCTGCTGCTGCTCAGCAAATTGCTCCTCTTACTTAAAACACTAAAACACCCAAATTTGTGTCTGGTGTAGAGCAGACTAGGCTGTGGTTTGTAAATGTGGGAAGTGGAAGCAGGAAGAACAGGAGTACAAGACCATCCTGAGCTACACAGTGAGCCTCAATCTAGCCTGGGATACAGGAGGCAAAGCAGGAAGAGAAAAGAGGAGTGGAGGGAAGGGGAGGAAAGAGGAGGAGAGAGAGGAGAGAGGAGGGGAGGGAAGGGGAGGGAAGGG
>NW_022196905.1:18779363-18790293 GCF_008632895.1 Mastomys coucha
TGCACAATGCTTCCCTGCTGCCTAATAAAAGTTTTTTCCTGAGTGTGGACTGAGCTGCAGGCACTCAGCATGTAGCTTCTTTTCATCCTACCGATGGCACTCCTGGGGGTGCTTTCATGCCTGTTTGCCTTTGCAAAAGTTGACAGGAAACCTTAGAAAGGTTGAAGGTTGAAGGCTCCATGGTAATTGAAGACGCACTCTTGACCTTGGGTCACCTGACACTGGCTGGTACCAAGGCTGCTCTTGAGCACATTTTTGACTGTTCCTGTGCTTCACAGTCAACAGTGCGGGGGGTGGGGGGGAACCCTCTGGCCAGAAAATTCATTTAAAAGCATTTCATTAGCCATCATCTTAAGAGTCTAGAAAGGCTCAGGAGACTTGGGGGGGGGGGGGCTTCGGAAGTCTCTAAATGTTCTAAAGACCTGACAAAGGCCCTCAGCCTCCCAGCACACCAGTGGTGTCTTTCTACTGGGAATAGCATAGTTTTACAGACATAGTTTTTGTTGTTGTTGGGGTGAAGCTTCAGATAGTCTTTCTTCAAATTATTAGAGATTTCTCATGGCTAGAAACCTTCTTATGGTTTCGGATGGAAGCATGGGAAATGTGAAATGCTAGGTAGGACCATGCATGGCTGCTTGGAACTTCACTGTCCTTCCCTGGGCCCACAGGACCTCACACCCTGGAACATGCCACGGTAGGATGTGCATGTTCAGATGCACAACCAAAATTCTTCACCAAGATCCCATGGAAGGAGTACTCCTGTACTGCCCCTCCCATTCGATTTGTAAGAATGTAAGTAGGGCCTAGATTGGGTTCTGGGAAAATCGCTATTACAGAGAAGTACAAGAAGAGAAATTTCAGAGAGTAGAAACTATAGCCTGGGCATGGTTAAAATTATCTGATCACAGAGCAGACGAAGATGTGGTTATGGGTGTCGCTACAGTAACTATGACTCTATCGGAGACATAATAAGCTGCTGTTTGAGTTGTCAATAAAAGCAGGGTCGGAACCAATATCCGATAGAGCAGAAATAAAATATTTAGAAGGCCGAACTGATTCATTTGTTTATTTATTCACTTATTCTCAGTGACCAAAGGACAGCAGTGGAACAGAAAGTTATAACAATAATAACTTCATAACTGAGGGTTGATTGGGAGTTTGTATATTCCTAAAGCCCATGAGTACAGTGCTATGCTGACTGTCACTTCTACGATAAAACATCCAGGGAGGTGCCCGGCTCACCACACAAGCACCAACTATAACAGGGGCTCCATGCAAAATCTATGCGGTGCAGCTGCTGCCGAGACGAATCAGGTTGTGTCAACAGAAACCCTTTCAGAGTCGGGAGAAGTGTAGGCCGTTGGCCTTATCACCGTCTACATCTTCCAGCTAATATTTGCCCAGCTCGGAGCCATGAATATCACACAGCTCCAAAATGAGCATGAGAGTCTCTTGAGGCTTTGCTCTAAGTACCTTCTGCAAAGGTTTCAGTGGAAAATAATCTTCAAATAAATGACAGGATGGTTTGAAAAGAATAACCAGGTATTATGTTACGGTTTGACTAGGAATATTTCCTTTCGTAGAAGTGGGTTGGTGCATGCTTATTTGTTTTTTCCCTGGCACATCCTGCTTTGTCTATAAAACTATGCTTTTCCCAGTAGAAAGGCTCCACTGGTGTGCTGGAAGGCTGAGGGCCTTTGTCAGGTCTGTAGAACATTCAAAGACTTCAGCTTCCTACAAGAGACTGCAAAAATGGCTACTTTTAAAGGCATAAAAATCACATGTGAGGTTCAGATCATAAAGGGGAATTTGTGAGATTTTGACACATAAAAATTAAATCTCCTACAAGAGATTTTTATTCTGACTTTTTTTTTTTTTTTTTTTGGTTTTTTCGAAACAGGGTTTCTCTGTGTAGCCCTGGCTGTCCTGGAACTCACTCTGTAGACCAGGCTGGCCTCGAACTCAGAAATCCATCTGCCTTTGCCTCCCAAGTGCTGGGATTAAAGGCATGCATCACCACTGCCCAGCTTATTCTGACTCTTAAAAGTCAGAATAAAATCATCTCAAATTAGGTCAGGCAAAAATGAGGAAAATGTCACAAAACATAAACAAACAGATATGAGGGTAGAAGTTTTTTTTTTTTTTTAATGTGTTAGGATCCTTGCAATTAAATAAAAGCTTGCTGATATCTAAGTGGAAGGTACAGTGAATAAGCAATTTATAAATGAAGAAATCCAAACGTCAAAGCAACATCAGAGCACTGATTGATTTCAATAGTCAGAGTTAAAAGAGAACCATTCATGCTTATGAGACAGGTTAAGTTTACAATTAACCTCAGTGACTGTACAACACTTCCCATCAAAGGAGTAACCTGATAAAACAGTGTGCTCAGAGAAATTTGGCAGTATAATTTAAAAAAAAACCTAAAGCCATATATATCTAGAAAAATTTGTCCTAAAAAAAATGATCAAATGTTTTCCACTTTTAGGAATTTTGTCTTTTTGTTTTGTTTTTTTTTTGTTTGTTTGTTTGTTTTTTTTTTAGTGTGAAACAAAACCACACAGAACAGATAAGAGGCTTGCTTTAGAGTTATTATCAAAAGCTACTAGAATAATTGCATATAATTTACAGGGAGATACAGTTCAAGATCTATAGCGGCTCCCTGAAACTAAGGACAGAAATATATCCTATGCCAAAATACCTGTGAGGAAGCTTATTTAATAGATAAGACACAGAAAGAAGTTAACAATAACTAATATGCAACAGAGCAGTTATTGCACTAGCGCAAGGCCTACATGGACAAAGAACTGCTGCGTGGTGACGACTAACAGGCAGGTAGTACATACAGTGGAGAAACACTGAACTAAGGGATGATTCGTGACACAGAACAGAAAGGCGCAGATGTCATGATGTTATTCAGAAGGGTACACAACTTAAAAATTGCAAGTCACATATTTTCCATTCATCATTTTTGGGTTGCAGCTGACTGCAAGTAACTGAAACCTCAGAAGAGGAAAATATAAACAATGGGGAGCTACTATAACCGACAATTCTTTTTTTTTTTTTTTTTTTTTTTTTTTTTTTTTTTGGTTTTTCGAGACAGGGTTTCTCTGTGTAGCCCTGGCTGCCCTGGAACTCACTCTGTAGACCAGGCTGGCCTCAAACTCAGAAATCCGCCTGCCTCTGCCTCCCAAGTGCTGGGATTAAAGGTGTGCGTCACCACCTCCCGGCTTAACTGACAATTCTTAGTACCACTGTCCAAAGCTATTCCTATGTATTTATTCAATACAATAAAACTGATTGTGGTGGTCCTCTCATTGATTTTTGTTTTCAGTTAAGGAAAACGAGGGTTAATATGGTAGCAATTCCAGCAGTGTGTTAGTGTATAGCCACTAACCATGAGTGAGGGACTGTCTGAGTAGGTCATCTCTTGACCCTGAAACTCAGCCCAGCAGTTTGACCCCCAGCCCACCCTTTCCCATAAACAGAACTAAAAACAGATAACGATGGTAATACTCAGCAAAGGCGGGACACCGTCTGGCTGTAGCCAGGTCCCAGTGTGTATGTAGCAATGTTATCGTGAGAAGGTACAGGACAAAATGCATTTATCAGTATGGTTTCCTTCTTGCTGCCGGTTTAGCCGTAATTTATATCTTATCTACGCATCACCATTGTCTCCCAAGCACTCTTGGCTGAAATATTCACCCAAATGGTAACTCTGAAATGGAGGCTGGGTCATCTTTAAATCGTGCCTGTGTGTAGTCCCTTTAGTGGAGAACACTGGAAGAAGGAAAAACCTCATCAGGCCTGTTGTCCCTGGATATCAGCTAGATGCTAGCTCAACATTAGTCAGCTTAAACCCAGTTTGACAAAGAAGCCCTGCAAAGCGGATATTGCTAGCATCTAATCACATGTATCTCATCTCTTTCCACCCTTGGTATCTGATCCAGCTTGTTGCCTCCCAACCCCGAGACTAACTCCTGTGTTCTCAGTAATTTTTCTTACTCACTGGGTTTAGCGGCTGCTATCATGGTTGCCCTTGGTCGTTTGGTTGGAATGAGAGATACCTAGGACATTGGCAAAGGACATTTCTTGGTGCTTACAGGAAGACATTACCAGAAACTCTTGGAGGGTGGTCAATGACCTTGCAGAAAAACTAGCTTTGCATCTGAGCAACACCACTAGGCTGGGTCAGATGAACCAAAAGGCCAAAGGAGAACCACTGCTCTGCCCTAGCGGGTATCTGTTGTTTGCAGCTGTCGTGACCTGTGGACATCAGATTCTGGCTTCTTCATCCTCTCAATAAATACCAGCACCCAGTGGCTCCCTATAGCACTTCCAGGGCTTTGATTTCTGGTTGATCATTGGTCGATCCTGTACGGAGACTTCCAGTTTCTTGGACTTAAGTGGCAACTGGTTTCTAGTCCTCCAGCTTGCTGACAGCTATTGTGGAAAGGAACAGCCTCTGAGCATGTGAGTCAATCCAATAAACTCCCTTTTGTAGTTAGAAGTATATGTATATGGTGGGCTTCACTCCTCTAGAGAGCCCTGAGTAATCCTCCTTTGGCTACAGTTCCCCATCTGTCCCTGGTGTTTTAAAGTTGAGGTCAAACTTTTTCCCCTATGCAATACTCTTGAATAAAAATCTGTCTTCCCATTTTAAAAAAGTGTCTGATGAATCATTTCGAACGCATTTAACATCACAAAATCTGTCCAGCCCCCCCTCCCATCCCAGACAATGGGGAGCATGGGGAAGTGCTGGGAACATGACATGAAGGTCAGCTCCATTGCTAATCACAATGGATTTGACTCATCCCCAGTACTTACTCTGATGGAAAATCCATCTTCAATTACAAAGCTCTGGACTAAGGGAGGGATTTAGAAATGTATCCTTTGTTTAGCTTTCAATTGTCTCTCACAAATTTAGAAACTATTCAGGAAAGACACATGTTACAAATGGGGATGATAGGATTCTAGTAGGTTGTCCATCTTTCTTGTTTTGCAAATACATTTGATTTTTACCAAACATAAATTCCAGACACTCAGATTCTCTAGCATGCTAACTTGTATCTGAATCCTCACTTAAAGCTCACTATGCCTTCCTGACCAAGTACAGGCAGAGCCAGGGAACTCTGTGAATCATCAGATGCACACAATCCCTCTGAGGTTGAACAAGGCGCTGCTCCGGCCCAGTGTTTTGAGCTCTTGTGATGTAAATTAAGAGTCCTTTTTCCCCCCCTAATCTGTTTTGACCCTATCCTTTATATTGTTACTGTTTTTCTTGTGATTTTACTCTTTAAAAGGACTCTCAAAATGTACCGCAAAAGGGTTGTCTCATGATCTGAAGACTAAGTAAGTCATAGTAAGCGCCTGGTAGAAAAATGACCGTATGTCAGCTTCACTCGGGTTGTTGGAATGTTGAAGAAGATAATGAATGCAAACTCCGATAGCTGCCTGTGTGTCTGCCTTGGGTAATATAAAGAAAGTAACTATCCTGATAAGCAGATTATAGGCAAAGGTGCAGATCACCAGGAGATGGGATTCTAGGAAAAGACATATCTAGCTTTGGACAGAGCTGTGCTATCCTCTGAGCTAACCACAGATTGTAGTCCTGCCCTTACCTACTCCTCAGGGACTGCCATGACTGTCTTCATCTTTCAGCTGAAAAGTGGGGCTCTAAGGGCAAGGCTCTCATTCAGATGGCTAACAAAGGTTACATATAGGCAGAATGTGGGCCAGAATGGGAACTGATATTTGTCATTAAAGTTGGAAGGATCCATAACTGTGTGCTTCTTGCATTTTACTGAAATAATTTTTCCCCGCCTCCCTGAAATAAATTTTTTTAAACGAGGGTACTTGTTCTGCCTTCTGCTGACTGTCTTGTGGGATGTGGAGTGGGCGTTGTGCAGCACTGTGTGGATCCAGTAGCATGTCTGCCTCATCCAGACATAGAAGGTAGCAAGGGATGTTGGGTTGGGGACAGAGGATCTCTAGAATATAGAGTCACTGCTCCCTGGACTTGCTCCCCCCACCCCAAGTTCAGAGGTATAATAATGTTTTGTTGATTTCTATTCTCTCTGTGGTCAGTTTTCAACATGGATTCCCGTGAATTCCGGAGGAGAGGCAAGGAGATGGTGGATTATATAGCTGACTATCTGGACGGCATTGAGGGACGCCCAGTGTACCCTGATGTGGAGCCTGGCTACCTTCGGTCCCTGGTCCCCACCACTGCCCCCCAGGAGCCAGAAACTTATGAGGACATAATCAAAGACATTGAGAGGATAATCATGCCAGGGGTGAGTATGTATTTGAGGTCAAATGACAGCTGGGCTTATGCCTATAGAGCACCCACTGAAAGTTGTACTTCTGGTGTCATGGGACCACCACAACAGGTAAGCTAAAGAGAAACTCCTAAACTTTGTTTTGCTTTCAGTTGAGACAACTTGGGTTTAGAGAAATTCAGTGGTCCATGAAACTCTCACGGGATAGTAAAGAGTAGATCTAAACTACCTAGGCTCTAAAGGCAGTGCAAGGGATTTCTTCCAAGGCCTCCAAGACTTGGTTCACCATACCAGGTTCCTAGAGTATGTTATCCTTTGATAGCAAGAAAAAAATTAAGCTCCTAGTGGTTGATTGCAAGTAGTTTAATTACTTATTCTAAATAAAAGTGCTTGCATTGTTCTTGTCTCTGCCAAAGGGTAACTTTCATGTACAGAGGGAACGTTTTATACATTTTGTCTGGGCATGGGCAGTTGTATAAAGGTTCTGCCCAAGAGCACAGAAGAGCTGAGCTATCCCTGATAGAGGGATCAAAGGGTTGCAGTGAATCTCAGTGCCACGTCTCCAGAGTACTACTTTACTCAGCAAAGCAATTTACCTAAAAGCCTATCCTTTAATACGGCCTTGAACAAATGCGTCTGACCCTGATCATCAATTCATGTACGAAGTCTGGGCCTGGTGCTGGTAAAAACTGGCAAGCTGCACCCTCCCCTACTGGTGCTTAAGCTTACGTGGTTGTGACTTTAAGGTGACCGAGAAACAGGCAGGCGGGGATCTGACAGAATGGATACTCGTCTCTTGTTTTCTCAGAGAACACAGAGGCTCTGGGGAGGCGCACAGTCAGCCAAAGTCCTCGGCTCCAGAGTCGGCTCCTCGGTTCCAGAACATCTCTCACAGCCCTTGTCAAGTTTCATCTTCAGGAGATTTCCCATGGCATTTGTTCTTTGACTATAACTCAAAATTCTGGCTCTGGCCTTCGAGTTGAGCAAATAAACTAAGCCGTTCAGCATAAAGCCAGTACAGGGAGGCACAGTCAAATGTCAGGCCAAGTAGGAATACAGGAGCGCAGTGCTGGAAAAATGTGCGGTCCTCCCGCAGGAGTCTGTGTTCTATAGGAGTATTTACTGTGCAGAGCAAAGCTGGAAAAATGCAGAGGCTCTGGCATTAGCTCCCCGAGTTACAGATCCAGCCAGCCCGCTGCTAGCTGTGGTTAACCAGAAGTTAGGTGAAGAGTCTATGCTGTGCAGAGCCAGTGTGTGACTCTCCACCCCACACACGCTGTGGCTATTCAGAGAGAGGAAAGCACGTGAGTGTGCTTTCTAGTCAGGATTCACCCTGGCCTTTCCAAGACGTGGGTCGTGAAGAGAGAGAGAGCTGCAGACAGTGTGGAGCCTCCAGTACCTGAAAGAAACTGAGGCCCTGGGCCCCATCTGTGCCCTCTGGCCCTCTGCATTTGTGCAGTCTTTGGCCTCTTCTTCTATGGGGCTTTGCAATTACACTTTATAAAGGCATTTCCGCAAAGACAAGCGCCTTACCACTACAGATGTTTTGGTTTTTATCTGAACATTCTTTTTTTTTTTTTTTTCCTAAAGCCTCATGGGCCTCACTCCTGCTCTGCTGAACACATCACTCAGCCCGTGAAGTTCTCCAGAGCCTCTGAGACTCACTGTCAGCCCCTCCCTCTCCCTCCCTTCCTCCCTCCCTCCCCCTTTCCTGTTCTTGATTACCCTGATTTTCTTCCACTCTCACTTTTTTTCCCCCCTCTGGCTCTGTCCCACTCCCAGGCCTGGAGACAGACTTGCAATGAGCCTTGCTGGAATCTTCCAGCTTTTAATGAGCTATCCTAGTTGGCTATCTTCTTAATCGGGGCTTGCTCGTGCCACATAAAGGCCTAGTGTGTGGTTTTACTGAGAAAAGACATGTTTATATCTTTGCAAAGACTATGAAAAAAAAAAAGCAACGTGTTAGTCAGCTTTCTGACCCTGTAACACAGCTGGAATGACAAACTTACATGGGGACAAGGTTCATTTTGACTTGTAGCTTTGGAGGTCCAGCTGCAGGACTCCTTGGTCTGGTTGCTTTTAGCTCTTGGTGAGCCAGTGCATTACAGCAGAGGAAATCGACTCACTTCATGGCTGGAAAGCATTGCAGAGAGAGAAGAGGGAGCCACCATCAACAGCCTCCTTTGAGGGCACTTTAGCAAAGGCCTCTCAGTATCTCCCACTAGTGCCACCTTAGGGAGTGAGCCTCTAACACAAGGATTCTTAAGAGCCACACTATAGCAAGATGTTATAATAAAGCATGTCGACGTGGTAGCTTCGACATCTCTCAAGTTTTTGGAGGTTGGGTTCAGATAAGGGCTTCTTAAGTTACAGTGAGCAGCTTTGTACCCTGCAGTGGTAGGGAGCTAGCTCTCTGGGCTCCTCCTCCTCCCCCACCACCACACTTAACGTCTTCCCTCTAATAGCTCCTTCTATGCCTGACACCCAATGCTCCTCACATCCTGCAGACCCCTACTTTCATCTTTCCTTCAATGTTTACATGGAGTGATTTGAGCTCCCAGCTTCTCTAATGACAGGATCTAGGCCCCTCTGCTCGCAGGGATCATCTTTCCTCGTACTCTGGCAAAGAATGAATGCTTCTTTTCCATCTCTGCCCGCAGTTCACTTTGTGAAATCTCTTCCCCAGGACAGGCATATCCTTTAAAAAAAAAAAAAAAAATTTAAACCAGCCTAAGACTGTGCCTCATCACAGAAATTTTTACTTTGCACAGAGAAGAGTTTCTGTGTTCATGTTCCTTCCTATCAGGATATGGAAAACATATCCTGATTTCAGAGATCTTAAAATTCAACAAAGTTTTGTCTTATAGTCAGTGAAAAAAAACCATTTATTTGACTAGAATCTGGAGAAGAAAAGTCAGAAATAGTCTCACCTAGCTAATGATGCAGAAAGAAGCAGAGTTTCTGGTTTTGGGAAGTCAGAAGTGGACCATTTTTCCAGAGTCTTTTGATCAGAACCATATAAGCATTCTGAACTTTGCAGAGAGAAATATTTCCTTAGCCTGCTACAAACCACCACACAGAAGATCAACTTTCAATATTTCAAAAGTGGAATTTTTTGTTTAATGAAATTCGGTGGTGGGGTAGGATTTGTGTTCAAACTTTCCAAATGGATACAGTCCGTGCCCTCCATAAATTCTGGAATTGCTAGTCTATGATCAGTCTCATATCTCCTTAGACGAGCCCAAATCCCATCACAAAGCCCCACTCTCATGATCTACGTACGTTGCCAAAGCCCTGTCTCCTAACACTGCCATTTGGAGCTGGAGATGTTGTTTCAACATACACATTGCAAGGGAAAGGCTGTTGATGCAGCCAATACTGGTCTGTGCATCCTCCCTCACCACTGTCCTGATTCCCAGCAGCCTAGAGATTCCCAAGATCACCACCTCTGAGCCTCTCTTCCCTGTCAATCTGAGCTTTTTCCACTGTACCTAAGCCAGTGTTGGCACAGAGTAGGTGTTTGCCCTTCTGTGCTGGAGGAAGCAGGGGAGATAGTGGCTATTATAAGAAACCAAGATGGGGCTGGTGAGATGGCTCAGTGGGGAAGAGCACTGACTACTCTTCCAAAGGTCCTGAGTTCAAATCCCAGCAACCACATGGTGGCTCACAACCACCCATAACCGTGTCTGAAGATAGCTACAGTATACTTATGTATAATAATAAATCTTAAAAAAAAAAAAGAAAGAAACCAAGGTAGCAATAGCTCTTCTTAAGGGTACTGATTGTTGGAGGGACCAGCTTGTACAAGCCAGTGGAAAGGGACTATAGCAATTTTTTTTTTTAAAAAAAATTGGGTATTAAAAACAGAAAACCAAAATAGGCAAAAGCAACTGAATTTGCTAGGGCAGTTTTGAGAAAACCAAAGTTTTTACATTAGGATCTCGGTTGTCTGGTGCAGTGCTTTCCTTGTCCAGGGCACCCAGGAAGAACCCAAAGAGGCATTGCTGTCATTCCTTCCTAGAGACGTCACATGTTATGAAAAAATACAATAATTCCCATATTATCTTATGAAGACAGCATTTCATTCTTGACTAGCAAAGATATTGAAGCACAAAGAGGTAGTCTGTTTACTGTCGTGATAATGGAGTGAAATTCAGACAGAGAAAGTGTGCAATGAAACTCTGTCCAGGTAGCCTTCTACAGGTATCTTGAGGAATTCATCACTTTGCCCCAGAGTAACGGTCTCCCCCCACAGGTAACACACTGGCACAGTCCCTATTTCTTCGCTTACTTCCCCACGGCTAGCTCATACCCGGCTATGCTTGCAGACATGCTGTGTGGTGCCATCGGCTGCATTGGTTTCTCCTGGGTGAGTATCTCCAAGACACTGTGCTGGGGTCTATTCTTGCACGGGAAGGTGATCCCTTTGCACACAGGCCAGAAACAGGTGGCTCTGTCACCTGTAGGTAACAGGGCTACTTTGCAGAAAGCAGAGTCTGGGCCCCAGGGAAGGAGTTTCTGAGGGAAGAGAAATTCTGAGTGGAATATGGGAGAGGGAGGAAGGAGAAGGAGAAAGATAGAGGGGATGGGGGAGGAAAAGAGAAGGGAAGCAAGGAGAGGGGAGAGGAATAGAGGGGAGGGGAGAAAAG
>NW_022196905.1:18790809-18812413 GCF_008632895.1 Mastomys coucha
AGAAGAGAAGAGAAGAGAAGAGAAGAGAAGAGAAGAGAAGAGAAGAGAAGAGAAGAGAAGAGGAAGATTTGGCATAGTATTGTATTTTGGTTTCTGTTTGCTTGGTTTTGTTTTTAATAACCACTTGATTTGAATCGAAATCTTAGTTCAAGACTGTGAAGCTTCCATTCCCCCAAGATCAGAAGATTGCTATGCACTCTGATTTTGTAAAATGTCCCTACCCTTGACTCATTCATCTGCCTCCCACCAGCCTACTGTCCAGCCTATCTGATGGGCAAGAAGGCAGAGCAAAAGTGCTAAAAATAGACCCATGCCTGCCTACAGGCTACTCATCCCTCCCTGCGTGAGGTCCTTTCCTACATGGAGTAAAGACTTAGAAAGTTCCCGACTCTGAAGGCATCTGGCCTAGGTTTCCCAGTGCTCTGTGTCCCAGCTGAGTGCTTCAGGCAAGATTTGAAGCAGATGCCATTGGCTCTCAGGTTCTGGGCCTGCTCATACCATGAAGAGTTCCCCAAAGCCTAGTATTATCTTTGGCTCTCTAGAAAGAGAGTATCTCTCAAATGTGTGCCTTGGAGCCCAATGGTATTGTCTAGCATTGAGCAAGGACCTGGAATATAGAAAGGGAACCAGCTTATGAATTTTCTGCAGCCATCAGGGCCCAGCTGAGCTGACTGCTTCACCACAAAGCACCTGGTTTTTTTTCCAGCTGAGATCCTCAGGGACGGGGCTAGTGGGAGTCACGGCTCATGGGAAGGGCTGAGTTGATGGCCTTCTTGCTGAAGTTCACCATCGCTCTTTGGTCAGTCACTTGGGACCTTCTCCTGGGAGCAGACCAGACCTAGGCTGAGTGTACCCTTCCCTTTCATTAAATATTGTCATGGCAGGTTTCATTGATGTCGTTCTGCTGCTCCAAAAGCCACTGCATATCTGTCTGGAGACCCAATATCAACCTCTGATTTATCTGCTTTTCTAGGGTGGTCTTGGGTGAGGAAATGCCGGTCTTCCCGATACACAGGTCATGTTGCTTGATAGTTGTGGTTCATAACATGGAATGCTGGCTCCTATACTGGGAATTAGCATTAGCCTGGCTGTAGCAGAGCCCACCAGGATAACCATCTGACCAGCAGGGAGAAAGTCCTCAGGTCCTCTTGCCATCAATATGTTGTAATTCCAGAATGTACAAGAGCACCTTGGTTACAATGTTGTGCCCCTTAGGCAAAGACCCAAATGAAAATGGAGGCTCAAATCACTTTTGCCTGGACCTGAAAGTACCCCACCAGCCACTTTTTCTGGGCAATGAGAGGAGACACCAAATCACCAGGGAATTAAAAGACTATATAAGATGAGTGGCTTGTCTGGTGTTGCCTAGCAGAAGAAAGTACCCAGTACCCATTTTCTTGGCTCCATCCTGCACTCTAAAATTTGCCTGTGGCCACGGAGGAGGGTCTTCCGGTAGACCTTTTTATATTGTTCTGTTATATGATCTAGTACACGATGGTGCACAAGCAGGCAGGCATGGTGCCTTACACCATGTGTGGATGAATGAAAGAAACTAAGAAAAAAGAAACTAAGCTATGACTGAGACTGAGTTCAGGCATTTGAGGCCCATATGAGATTGAGAGAGTTTAAATCTGGGACTTAGCCAAGAATTGACCCTGAATTCCTCAGCAACTGGGCCCTTGTTTCAGCAATAGGTCTTAAAGAACCGTGGCTGTGTACGTGGTCGGGTAGGGAAGTTGATGTATCCAGGGACTGTTCTCAGCTTATATCCTGTGACCTGTCATGGAGAGATGATACAGTTGGTGAGGTAACTCAAAAGGGGCCCATAGAGATCTACCCTCATGGATCCCTGATGGATCTCATCTGGTAGGAGATGAGGAAGAGCAGAGAAATGTCCTCCTTGTAAATCTTTGTCAATGCCGCCAGGCCCAGGCCCTGCTTCCAGGCCTCCTGGCAGAGCCAACCCCCTGAGGCTCCCTGGGATCTCTGGGAAATGAGAACATAGCATTGTCTCAATCCATTTTCTGGGGAAGAACAAAATACTGTAGCCTGAATGCTTTATAAACATTACAAGTCTACTCGAGGGTGTGAAGAACATGCTACTGGCATCTGGCAGTAAGGCCTGCTGTGTGATCACAGGAGAGAATGTGCAGCGGGCAGCGGGCATGCATGAAACAGACAAAAACTTCTGTTCTTACGGTGAACTTCCTTGTTTCCATCGAATCCACTCCAGAGACGACCCAATTTTCCATCAGTTCACAAGCAAGGAGCCACACAGGCTGGTTGACCCGTAAACTCCCCCACCTCTTAATACTCTCATCTTGGGTTCAGGTTTCAACATATGAATGTGGGAGACACACTCAAATCCCAGAAACCAAGGGATTAATTCCCCACCAAGGGTGGATTTGGGGGGCCAAAAATGTGAACTTTTTGTTAAATTGATCAAATAAAAACCACCAAAGAAACAATGCTTTCCTGTGTCACTCTTTTGTGCAAAGGCCAGCTGCCCTGTGGCTTAGCTGTTCACTCTCTCCCCCAACCCCCACTGCAGGCTGCAAGCCCAGCGTGCACAGAGCTGGAGACAGTGATGATGGATTGGCTGGGGAAGATGCTGGAGCTGCCAGAGGCCTTTTTGGCTGGGAGAGCTGGGGAAGGGGGAGGAGTGATCCAGGTAAGGCGGGGAAAGCGGGAAGGCAGACTTTTGGGAGTGTGGGCTCCACAAAGGACCACAGCTGCAAACAGAAAGCAGCGCCCACGTTGCTCTTTGCTATGCCTTTAGGTTTCTTCCAGAGAACAGGAAAGCTGGGGGAACTCTGTTCTTGGAGTTGATGGGATTTGGATTTAGATCCTGGTGCTGTTTCCCACGAGCACCCATCTCCACTGGCCGTCCGGGTAGATAGAAGAGTGGCTAAAGCATAAGCAGATGTTGCTGGCCACCATGTCTAGGCACTTTCCAGACACACTGACTTCTCACTGTGAATTAGGCACTCTATTTGACAACCAAGGAAACTGAGGCCCCAAACAACTGATAACATACCCCTCAGCTTCTAGCTTGGAAGTTACAGACCTTGTGTCTGTGTATTCTAGAACCTAAAGGTCTTGCTGCCACCACAGAATCCTATCTTTACCACAAGTGACAGCTGTGGCCATGCTTCACCGGCTGTATGTGCTACTTGGCTGTATGTGTTATTTGTCTGTGTGCCAACAGCTTACCTAAGGCTTCTGCTATGTCTATGCATACATTTAATTCATTCTCCTTATTCATCAGGAACAACTGTAGAGATTACATGAGGGCACACAACAGATGCAAATGACAGCCGTGGTGAATTTTCCTTTCCACCAGGATCTTCAGAGTGAATGATTGGAATTTATGCTTAAAAAAAAAAAAAAAAAAGACAAGGTCTGACTATGTAGTCCTGGCCTGGAACTTACTATGTAGAGCAGGCTGGCCTTGAGCTCCGAAGTCCACCTGCTCTGCCTCCCAAGTGCTGGGATTAAAAGAATGTACCACCATGCCCCAGCAAATGTGAATCTTTAAAAAACATTTTGTAACACAGACAATGGACTACATTAACTCATCACCCCTCCTTATGTTATTTTTCTCATGTCAAGTTCATAGTTGTAACACTGAAAAAGAATTACTAACCTTAGAATAAAGAAAATGTGTGTGTGTGTGTGTGTGTGTGTGTGTGTGTGTGTAGAGTTTTCTCAGAAGCTCTGATAAGCAGTGATGGCTCCACATACTTTACGTATGAGAGCACTAGGGCTGACAAAAGAATGCCTTTGTGGAGGTACAGACAAACTAAACTAGGAGGCACGGCCGTCAGTTTGTAGTCCTGGGAGTATTTTTTCTAACTTCCCATGTATTTTAACCTCCACTGTATGGTCTCTTTCTTAAGGGTGCTACATGCAATTTAGTGGCTTTAAATACATTTCTTATCTTATGGTTCTGAAAGTCTGACATAGGTTTTCATGAACTAAAATCAAGATTGCCATCTTAGAAGCCCAACAAGGGGGAAATCTGTCTCCCCCACCTCCTCAAGTTTTCTAAAGCCTTCTGGAATTCCTTGGCCTGCAACTCCCATCTCCACCTCCCAAAGCACCTGCGTTCCATCTCGCTGACCTTTCTCTCACTGTCATGTTCTGACTGCAGATGTGAAATCAGGTCTCCACTTTTAAGGACTCATGTGATAGGATTGGGTCCACTCTAATAATCCAAGGTAATCTTTCCAAGTCAAGGTTCTTACTGTAATCACATTAGCAAAGTCCCTTTTCCCCTGAAAGGTAAACAGTCTCTCTCTGGGAAAGAGGCCTGGCATCTTGGTGCTGGGAGATGCAGCCCGTGTTGCATGCAGTCTGCAGAAGAGCCCTGAAAGGATTTGTTCTCAGTGGGTTCCTAGCCTCTGCCTGCAGAGAGTAAAACTCAGCAGGGCTCCAGTAGGCCTGAGAATGTAAATCTTGTTCCTTCAAATGCATTAGAATGGGCAGGCCAGCAGGGTCTGTGGCTCAAACCACTCTTTTTATTCTTTGATTATGTCCCTTTGTCACATCTAGGTCACTGTAAGTAGGGAGCTGATAAAAATGAACTACCAGCGTTAGGTGGGCTGAGACTCACCTATAATACCAACAGTTGAGAGGAAGAAGCATGAGGATCAGGAGTTCATGACTATCCTTGGTGAATTCATGCCAGCTTTGGCCATATGAGACCCTATTAAAGATAGAAAGAAAGGGAGAAAGGAAGAAAGAAAGAAAGAGGGAGGAAGGAAGAGAGAGAAATATTACCATATGGATTATTATTATACTATAATATACTATTATATAAATGTAATAAATAAGTGTACACATATGCTGTACCATAACTGACATATAAATGGACACTGTGAATTAGACTTCTAAAAAACGGCAGCAGGAATGTTCTCAGGAAATCCCAATATAATTTCACAGCACTGCTTTTTCTTTTCAGAGGTTGTGTGGCATGGCCAAACTTCCTTGGGTAATGTTACAGAAAGGCATTGCATAGACGCTGTTCCAGCTTGATCAGGGGCTGCAGCACACATCCCCAAAATACACAATCAGGGGTGTTTCTTCTAGGTGGAGCCCTGTTTGCTTTCCAGGTGCTGACACTGGAATCCTGATTTTCCAGGGAAAAGCTTATCGTCCTTGACAAGAACAATCAAATCAGAGTGTCCAGAGATAGTCTGCAGCCATTCAGGGCTACAGAGGCCAGCAGAGCCATCTTCAGAGCATGGCCCAGAATTATGGTTTATTTATTTCTGGGCAAGTATCTCACTCTTCACAGTAGGCCTGACCCTAAAGCACTCTGTTCACCAGAACTCCATCTTGGCTGAGATTTTAGTTTTGGGAAACCCTGCTACTTCATGAACAACCCAGCTCTACCTACCTTGGGATATTTCCTCTGTTCTATGCTAGTGGGGAAGCCATTTCAACCCTTTTCAGGGGCTTGAGTTTCCATAGACTCAGTACCATTTTCTTAAGTTCTCTCTCTCCCCATCTCTGTGTGAATAGTTTCTTTTTTTTTTTTTTTTCCCTTTTTGGTCATTTTCTCCTCTATATTTTCAGTGAATTGCTCATGGTTTTCTGTGTATCACTGTAATTTTCCACATTGCCAATTTACTATCTCCCATGTCAATTTTGATTACACTTTCTTACTTTTAAAAATGATTGTGCCCTCTGTATTTATGGATAATGGGCACTCACTGTAAAATGGGAAAATACAGTAACTATTTTAGAGCACAATACTCTCTAGCCTTAGTCCAGTATCTCTATATGTGTGGGCTACATAAATTGAGAGGATTCAATATATATGCATAATGTTTTCTTATATTTTCACTGTCTAAATATTTTAATTTCTTACTACTATTTCTATTGTGTGTGTACATGGTAGGTATGCATTGATACTCATGTCATGACTCTCACAGGGAGGTCGCTTTGTGAAGTCAGTTCTTTCCTTGCACCTTCTTGTGGGTGGCCAGACTTGAAGGACAACACCTCTCCCTACTCAGCCATCTCACTGGCCCTCAGCTATTTTAAACCTTTTCTTAATTTATTTTTTCAGTTAGTAAGCAAAACAATGGGCCTCATTATAGCACTTTAACACACATGTTGTTATAGTTTATTTTTATCTACCTTCTTTCTCCAGCACTCTCCCTCACACTTCTTGTTACTCTCATATTGGGCCTCCCAGCTGCCCTCCGCCCCCATCTCATCCAAATATTTTTTGATAATACTAGTACTGTACAATTTTTTATGAAGTACCACAATTTATGTAAATAGTGCATAATATATTCATGCCATATTACGGTTTTTCAGTCCTGTGAGTAAGATTTCAGAGGACAGCCTTTAGGATGAGGGGCAACTATCTTCCAAGACCATCAGCTTCCTTCCCATGGCACATAAGGGCTCCACCAAGACCAGAATAGGACCACAGAAGAGAGTACTTCTGGGTCACTTGTCATACAGTGAAAACAATTTCATTTTCGAGTCTTTAGTACCCAAAGATGAATCTTCTAGTTTGGTACTTCTCAAAGAATTTTACAAGTAACAAAGTTTACTGAATAACTATTACAAATCTGATGGTGCTTTCGCCTTTTTTTTTTTTTTTTTTGGTTTTTCGAGACAGGGTTTCTCTGTGTAGCCTTGGTTGTCCTGGAACTCACTCTGTAGACCAGGCTGGCCTCAAACTCAGAAATCCGCCTGCCTCTGCCTCCCAAGTGCTGGAATTAAAGGCATGTGCCACCACAGCCTGGCCATATAATCGATTTTCATCCTCAAAATACTCATGAGGATTGGTTGCATTATCAACCTTAGTTTTCATAGCAAAGAAATTGAGGCTCAGACAAGTTCAGCAGCAGAAGCTAATTAAAGGCAGTGTGTAAAGATGGTGTTAAGTATTATCACTACCTTGCACAGGCTCTCTGCTTGGGAGGTTTGAAAGTTACCATTGGGCTAAACCATCTTTTCGGTAAAGACAATCTCATTTTGAGAAGTCCCAGCCTTAGGTTAGAGCTAATTCTGGCATCACTCGGCCCAGGCTTCAGCAAAACCCTGGTGAGCTCAACCCACTTAGTTTGGGTTGGTAGAAAGCAGACTTCCTTGTGTTTACTGCAGGGAGCTGGCTGGCCCTTTTCAGCTCATGAGGCTGATTGTCTGTAATTTGTGAGGCCTTAAAGAGCACTGAGCCCAGTGACAGCCCGCGAGGCAGCCTGCCTTATCGATCCCCTCAGAGCTGTAATCACAGCTTAGCATCAGCGCAGCAGTGGGTGTCTGAGCCCAACGGCACACCATCATTGTGAGGCCGGACAAATGAGACCTGCAAAATGGGTCTCTTAATTGGGTTTGAAAGCTCTTGTAGAAGAAAAGCTGCCAATTTCTTACCCTGTGTGAGGTGACATTTGTAAAACCTAGAAGATGAAAGGACCTTTCGGCTCAGGGCATCAGCAGCCCTGAGCATCGACTCTCCCAAAAGGTCCCTCCCACCTTAGAGCTGGCTCGCCATGGCAACCTTTGTCTGCCTGAAGCAAAGGCATTGGCGAGTCACACAAAGACGTGGGGAAAACCGGTTCCAGGTAAACGAAGGAGCTAGTGTGTGGGCTTAGCTTGATGCAGCTCAGGGCTGTTCAGTCCCCCAGTTTCTGAGCTATGAAGCACAATGATCAGCGTGGGCTTCTCTCTCTTCTCTCTCTCTCTCTGTCTCTCTGTGTCTCTCTCTGTCTCTCTCTCTCCCCCTCTCCCTCTCCCCCCTCTCTCTCCTTCCCTCCCTCCCCCTGCTCCTCCCTCCCTCCTTTCCCCGCCCCCTCTCTCTCATTCGCCTTGTTCAAATTTGCCCAAACTGGATCTTGCAATGGCATGTTGAGATCCAGTATTCTAAGGATGATTATTTTTACAATGAACTTTGTTGGTATTTCTTACATTATGTTTTGTTGACAAAAAGAAAAATTTCTGTCAGAATATGGAGAGTGCCCTCCAAGTCCTTAATGAGCTACTCAGAATTATAAAGGTGTCCAGGGCTCCAAAGAAGAGGGTAGATTTTTCAAAAATCTACTTTTTTTTTTCAAGACAGGGTTTCACTATATAGCCCAGGATGTCCTGAAACTCACTATGAAGACCAGGCTGGACTCAAACATAGAGATCAGCCTATCTCTGTCTCCCTTCTGGGTGCAGGGATTAAAGGCGTGTGCCGCTACAACAACGATCCACTTTGTTTTGTTTTTGTTTTTCGAGGCAGGGTTTCTGTGTGCAACAGAGCTCTGGTTGTCCTGAACTCATTTTGTAGACCAGGTTGGCCTCAAACTCACAGAGATTCTCCTGCCTCTGCCTCTGCCTCCTGCGTGCTAGGGTTAAAGGCATGCGCCACCATGCCAGGCTCCCACAATCTACTTTTTAATAGAAAGACCTTGAAAAATAAAATGTGGCCAGGGAGTCTGAAATAAGCAAGCCAGGAGAGAAAAACAATGGGATGCACAGAAGAAGTGGGAGACGACGCAGCATCTGTTCTCACAGACTTGAATTTCCTGAAATGGCTGCCAGTCTTGTCGGCCTTCTTTGACGTAGTCTGAAACTATGCAGGACGACTGTTGGTAGTACAGCCCAGAAGGAAATGTGTGAGTCATTCAGATGCTTAGTAAAGACCGTGGTCTGTTTATCTGAACTCATGCATTACAACTACAGAAATAGGAATATGTGTACCTAGCTTGAAAGCTCACTCTACTCCTCAGGGAATAGGACTTGATTCAAAAGAATAAGTAAAATCAGTAGGTGGGAAAAATCCAAGTGGGACATCATGAATTGATGAAGGGGGCAAAATATTAATAAGAAAAATGTACAACTCTACACAATTCACTGTATATTTATCTGAAAAACTCCATGGTCTTATTAATCTGACGGGTTCTCCTGAGATTTGTCTCCCAGGGGAGCTGAGCACAAGTGCTAGGAAGTACCAAGAAAAACCAGACGGAGCTTAATTTTTAACCATACCCAAGTCATACTGCAAATCTGGCGGGATGTTACAGAGGCCCATCTGAAGATGAAAGACATTACAAATAGGGTTATTTTACAAATTACATGGGATAAATAATATAGTGGGTGCTGAACCCACTTCTCTCACTCTCAAGTTCAAAAGATGGATTGGATTCAATACTTTTCCACATTACTGAAGCAAATGGTTGGGATTTCATGCACTGGTTCACCAGGCCTGCCATTAAGAAAGCACGAGGCAAAGACGGCTGAAACAGTACATTCACTGCTTCAGAGTCATGCATGAAGGCTGAAGGCCAAGACCAACGTGTCAACAGGATTGTTTCTCCCGAGGTTTAGTCTTGAATTGCTCATTACTGCCATCTCATTTCTGCCTTCTCAAGGTCTCACTTGGTGTCTGTCATGTCTGCTGCCTAATTTTTTATTCTCAGGACACCATTCAGATTGGTTTCGGGTCTAAAGATTTAATTATTACTTAAAGGTCCCCTCTGTCTCTCCCTCCCTCCTTACCACTTCCTAATATTCTTGCTTCTTTCTTTCTTTTCTTATGGGTGTTATGAGACCTTCTCACACTGTAGCCCTAGCTGGCTTAGTACATATGACATACCCAAGTTGGCCTTGAACTCACGGTTATCCTCAAGCCTAAGCCTCCTTAGTGCTAAGACTACATGTATGTAATGTAAAACGGTGTTTGGCTTAAAAGGTCCTATTTCTGTAAGTGTAGGACATTCTGAGCTGCTGAGGACTAGGGATTCAGTACGTGGATTACAGGGAGGGAGGGAGGGAGCACAGTTCAGCCTGTTACATTAAGAACTGGGAGAAACCTTCCAAATCAACCTCTGTGTGTCAAGGAAAATACATTCCTATGTTATAAGCAAATACAAATTGTTCTGTCCACATGCATAGGAACACAGAACAGGGATTGGGCAGGTTGCCCTGGATCAGTCTCTTCCTCTGATGGAAGTGGAGACAGTATGTCCCAGACCAGGCCTAAGGAACCCATGAGAGAACACCTGCAGAGTCTTGTATATGCTACAGGATCAGAGGGTTAGCTCACTGGGACATAATATGGATAAAACAATGTCAAACTAATTACAAGAGCTAAACCAGCCCCTGCAGATGTGAGATGCAAAAATGAGTGAATTTTGCAATTTCTGGCTCAACCCTTAAAGGAAACTATGGACATAAATAATATGTCTTCCAAAAGTTTAGACTGGGACTTCTTTGCAACATTTCGAATTCATTTGGCCTTTTTCTCTTGGATTCAGGGAAGTGCCAGTGAAGCCACCTTGGTGGCCCTACTGGCGGCTCGGACTAAAGTTATCCGCCAGCTGCAGGCAGCCTCCCCAGAGTTGACACAAGCTGCTATCATGGAAAAGCTGGTCGCTTACACATCTGATCAGGTACGTGTGCTGGTGTGGGCATTGGCCCAACAGCCAGCACCCCTCACCCCCCACCCCCATCCTCCACACAGAGCTGAATCCAAGGAACAGTTAGCATCATGTCAAATCCAAAAGCCGTTCCTCGGGGATCACAAGGCAGAGAAACTCCTTATTCTATCGTGGGAGCTTGATAGATCTAGTCAGAAATAAAATACACATACTGCGAGCCTCCACAACTGGCTGGAAACCATTTCTGTAGTGTGGGACTGCTCAGTGTCCCTGTGGCCTGCCTTTAAAGCTCCACTGTGGAAAACTTGGAAGTGAGACTCCAACCTGATGCCAAATCCTAGCTTTGTAAATCATGTACATTCGCAAAGCCTACTTTTTTTTTTTTTTATTTCCAAAAGGGATAAAAAACCATCATGCCTGCTGTGAGCATTCGGTCCAGCTTGTGGCCTGAGAGGACTGACTTAGAGTTCATTATAATGCTCATAAAACCTTACAAAGAGGAGTAAATAAAAATTTAGTAGTTTTAGCTCACTTATTGTATTTACTTGACTTTTCAATTGATCAACTGTTTCTATTGTTTCTTTTTCTTTATTTTATTTTGTTAGTTTTTTTGCAGGGTGGGTGGGGTCTGGGGGTTGAAACGGGTTTCCTTGTGTAGCCCTGGCTGTCCTGGAACTCACTCTGTAGACCAGGCTGGTCTCAAACTCAGAAATCCGCCTGCCTCTGCCTCCCAAGTGCTGGGATTGAAGAAGTGTGCTGCTTTCTTTTATCTGCTTACTCTTATTTCTTTTATGCTGCTTTCAGTGTATTCTTTTATCTCACAGCCCTATTTGTCTCCTTTGGTGTGCAAATTGCTAAATACTTAAAGCTACGTGTAATTCAAAATAACACAAATGAATGAAAAACTTAATGTGGAGCCAACACTCACTCTGGCAGAATTTGATTCGTTAGACTGGAAAGCAAGATTCTGGGATGGGAATAAGTCCAGAGAAGGGGTGCTTTCAAAAAGGAGTGGCGGGGTGTGTGTGTGGGGGGGAAGATACCAACTCTGTCACCTTCATGGGGTATCAAGAGCCCAGAGCAAGTGCTCTGCAGAGCCAATGACTCAGACTCCATTCATGTCTTACTACTCACTCTTGTCACAGGCACACTCCTCTGTAGAAAGAGCTGGATTAATTGGTGGAATAAAACTAAAAGCAATCCCTTCGGATGGCAACTTTTCCATGAGAGCTTCTGCCCTTCAGGAGGCCCTGGCGCAGGACAAGGCAGCTGGCCTGATTCCATTCTTTGTAAGTTCAATGCTCAGTGGAGATGGCACGTGGGGTCCTCTGGGTCCTGTATGAACCTGGGGTAGAGTTTGAAGTGTGTGTGTGTGTGTGTGTGTGTGTGTGTGTGTGTGTGTGTGTGTGTGTGTTCTGGGAAGAGGTAGTCATTGTCTTTACTTGCTGTAGTGATTTTAATGAGAAATGTGCCCCCGTAGTGCTAGTTAGGCATTTGGCCACTTGGTCCCTAGGTGTTGGCATTATTTGGAGAGCTTTAAGTGGTACAGTCTTTCAATGGAGTGAGCTTTGAGGAAAAAACCAAACCAAAACAAAACTCTTGCACCATTTTCAATTCACTCTTTTTTGTTACACTTGGCACTCAAGCTGTGAATTCTTACCTTCCTGGCCCTCCTGCAATGCCTCTTGCCTGCTGTCAGCTGCCCCTGCCATTTAGGACACTAACCTTCTGCAACAGGAAGTTTAGATCCATTCTTCCTTCTTTGTCTAGGTCATGGTGTTCTATTACACCAGCAGAAAAGTGACTAAGATACATGTCTACCCACAGGTGAGCTCGGCACACTCAAAAGGATGCCTCAAAGCGTATAGTCACGCAGAGAGAGAGAGCCCTGGTCAAAATCAGTGGGTAGCAAGACAAAACAAAATGAATGTGAGAAAGACTTCTAAACAGGGAGGTGAAATGTCAAGGATAGAAAGGAGATATGAGGGAATCGGGTGTGAGAGTAACCAGAATGGCTATAATGTGTAGGAAAATGCCAAGGAATAAAACCATCTTTTTAAAAAGAATAATTACAGGCTTTCCTGCCCGGGTTTGTTGCTCTCAGCAGATGCTAAGAAAGTTGGTTCATTTGTGTGAGGCTTGTGAGCAAGCAGTAACGTTTCCCTCCAAGGTAAAAATATCTAACCAGCCAAATGGCATGCAGGCTCTTTTGTGCCTAGATATTCATTCTAGTGGGGGATGCACCTGGAGTCTGGGAATTGTCATGTTTCTGACATAGCCACAGCAGTATGTTCTGCCTGGGACTAATATGTCATGTTTGAAGCAATTAGAATGTCACGACTGTGGCTCTGTGGATATTCTGTCTGGCTACACAGTGTTACCCGAGGGAATTTTAGGAATGCCGACTCTGGGCCCCTTTCCTGTAGACTTTTGGAAGCACGACCACGGTAGAACCAGGCACATTAAATAACAAGAGTCTAGTGTGCATCTGGGTTTGAAAAAGATGTTTAGAAGAATCTCTTTTATCCCTTTTATTTTACAGTGTTGGGGATGGAACCCAGGGCTCATAGGAGTAGCCTGAACATCTTGTGTAGGGTACCTGCATCCAAACCTTTCTATTGTTGTTGTTGTTATTATTATTATTACTATTAGTGGTAAACTTTTGGGATAGCAACTTTCCATGTGGCACTTTAAAACACTCCTCAGTATCATTATCCCTCCCTCAGCTCCTGCTTTATGCCACTCCCCCTTTCTCTCTCTGCATGGAATCTTTCCTGCTCCATTATTCCATCCATCTTCACAGCACGAGTATTCTACTATTCTCTCATCATTAAGATCTTTATTTCTTCCTCTCTCCAATAGTGGCCCTTTTCTACCATCCTAGTTTCTATAAGTTCTTCAAAGTAAACACACAAATCTAAAGATGGTAACTAGGGTCCACATATGAGAGATAAAATGTGGTGTTAGTATTTCTGTGTTTGAGTTACCTGACTCCATCCACTTGACTGCGAATTTTGTTTTTCATTAAAATGGAATAAAATTCTGTCATGTATATAAACCACATCTTCATTATCCATTTTTAAAATGGTTTATTTATTTATTATATGTAAGTACACTGTAGCTGTCTTCAGACACCCTAGAAGAGGGCATCAGATCTCATTATGGATGGTTGTGAGCCACCATGTGGTTGCTGGGATTTGAACTCAGGACCTTCGGAAGAGCAGTCAGTGCCCTTAACCACTGAGCCATCTCTCATTATCCAGCCCCTTCATTGTCCATTTGATAACTAGTAGATAGCTTATTTTTTTTCTCACTTTGTAAATAGAGCATCCATGAACATGGATGAGCAGTTATCTGTGTGTGTGTGTATATATATGTGTGTGTGTGTGTGTTATACATATTCTCTTTATATACAAGACTATATATTATATATGTATGTAAAAATTATATATGAATATATAGTCTCTGTATATATAAGACTATATGTATGTATATATAAGACTATAAGAATATAAGAATATACATCTTCTCTGTGTATATATAAGACTCTGTAGCTATAAAGGCTATAGCTAGAGTCCTTTGGGTATATGTCCTAGAATGATATAGCTGGGTCACAAGGTAATTCTCCTCGATTTTAGAGGAAGTGTCACACTGATTTCCATGGTGGCTGCACCAGTTTGTACTCCAATCAACAGTGAGTGTTCCTGTTTTCTCATACCCTCAAAAGCATCTATTGTCATTTGTTTTCTTGATCTTGGCCATTGTGACTGGGTTAAGGTAAAATACCAATGTAGTTTTTTTAATTTGCATTTCCCTGGTGGCCAAGGATATTTCTTGGACATTTGTATTTCTTCATTTGAGAACCCTCTGTTTAGTGTTCAGCACATTTTTGTTTTGGTTTTTGGTTTTTGGTTTTTTTTGTTTTTTGTTTTTTGTTTTTTTGAGACAGGGTTTCTCTGTCTAGAATATACAAGGGACTAAAAAATCTAATTATCAAGAAAACAAACCCTATTAAAAATGGGCTGAACAGCTGGGCAATGGTGGTGCACACCTTTAATCCCAGCACTTGGGAGGCAGAGGCAGGTGGATTTCTGAGTTCGAGGCCAGCCTGGTCAACAGAGTGAGTTCCAGAACAGGCAGGGCTACAGAGAGAAACCCTGTCTTGAAAACCATCCCCTTCTCCCCCTCAAAAAAAAAGAAAAGAAAAGAAAAATATTTAGAATTTATCTTAGTGAATCGACAGGGTGGTCTGCTAGCTTTATTTCTATGAAAAAAATCTTTATTTTTTGTTTACTTTTGTTTTTTCTTTTTTTTTTTAAGATTTATTTATTTATTATTTGTAAGTACACTGGAGCTGTCTTCAGACACTTCAGAAGAGGGCGTCAGATCTCATTACAGATGGTTGTGAGCCACCATGTGGTTGCTGGGATTTGAACTCAGGACCTTTGGAAGAGCAGTGAGTGTTCCTACCCGCTGAGCCATCTCGCCAGCCTCTTTTGTTTACTTTTGAAAGACATTTTCCTGACCTAAGGACAAAAGGGTGCTTTTTGCTTTTGTTTTGTTTTAAGATTTTAATTTTATTTTGCATTTTGCTGGATATACTCTGAGCATCATTTGTTTGTAGTGTCGCTGGAGGCCAAGGTCACCTGTTCCTGATGGTTGTTGAGTTTTCATGTGGCGGCTAGGAATCAAACCCCAGTCCTCTAGGAGAATAACCAGTGCTCTTAAAGACAGCTGTCTCTCAAGCCCCCGCTTGTTTTGCCTTTTTTTTTTTTTTTTTTTTTTTTTTTTTTGGTTTTTCAAGAAAGGGTTTCTCTGTGTAGGCCTGACTGTCCTGGAACTCACTCTGTAGACCAGGCCGGCCTCAAACTCAGAGATCCTCCTGCCTCTGCCTCCCAAGTGCTGGGATTAAAGGCGTGAGCCACCACCGCCCTTGTTTTGCCTTTTGAGCTCACAGTTCAAGTGCAATGCATCAAGAGCAATGAATGCATGCACGCTTGGGTTCAGGTTAGTGTCTCCACATTTGGTGCCCAGACGTCCCTCCTACAATTACAGTGAGTCTTCCCTACACCAGTTAGCACAATCAAGATAACCACCCCCCACCTCACCCCCCATCCCTCCACACACACACACACACACACACACACACACACACACACACACACACCCCGCTCCACAGGCAGGCCTTCCCAGAAGCCTCTCTCGAAGGTGATTCTAGGTCCTATCACAGCTGAGCATAAATGCTAAGGAGGAAGCCTATGCCTGTTCATCGACTTTCTTCTGTGAATCCTGGTGAGATATCAGTTGTCAGTGTTATTGTTGTTTGCATTGAGATAATGAGGAAAGTGACTTTCCTCTTCCAGGTCGCTTACAGTTTTTGTTTTTCCCCTTTCCTTGTGGGCAGGACAAGGAAAGTGTTTACTATGACACAAAGTTTTTTTATACTTACTCTATTTCCAATCCATGGGAACAAGGTGGATTCTAATATCACTTTTGGGAAATACCCATTGTCTTCTTCTCGTAGTCTATTTCTCTCTGTTTCCTCTTTCCTTTCATTCTGGGGCTATAGTTACATGCAGTTACATCTTTCTACTGAATGTCAGGTACCTCATATACTCATTTCCATGCTTTGTATCTTTAAAAAAGAAATATAGAGTTCAGTCTGACCTACTCATATTTCTCCATACATTTTTTAGTAAAATGCGAAATCATTTTTTAAGTGTGTGCGTGTACATGTGCGTGTGTGAGCAGATGCCCTCAAAGTCCAGAAGAAGATGCTGATTTCCTTTAGAATTACAGTTAGTTACAAGTGGTTGTGAGTTATGGAGTTATCTGCTCCATAATACTTGCTAGAAACCAAATTTGGATCCTCTGCAGAAACAGTATGTGCTCTTAGACACTGACCATCTTTCCTGCTCCTGCGTTGATTTTTAATTTTTTTCTTTTTAAACATATTGTTTTTATGAACTCACTGAGAATTTTGTACAATGCATTTTGATAAAATTCACCCCCAGTTCCTCTCCCTAATTATTTTCAGAAGTTACCCACACCTCCCTACCCACTCACAAACCTGTGTCTGTTTTTTTTTCTTTTTAAATAACCCACTGAGTCTGTTTTGCATTGCCCAGATACTCATGGGGGTGGGACGATCCAGTGGAGCACAGTTGACATACCAGGGACCGCACCCTCAAGGAAAGCCGACTCTCCCTCCCCTGGCAGCCATCAATGTCAACCCTGGGTTGATTTCTTTCTTTCTTTCTTTCTTTCTTTCTTTCTTCTTTCTTTCTTTCTTTTCTTTTTTCTTCTTCTTTTTTTTTTTTTTTTTTTGGTAACAGATTGATTTTGTTAGAGCAGTTTTGGGTTGCTGCCGTGACAGAATACCTAACAGAAATAATTCAAGGAGGAAGGAATTATTCTGGCTCCTGGTTTAAGGAACGTAGGCTATCAAATGGCAGCAGGGCTGTTTGGAGGGCAGTTGGAATGTGAGGCAGCTGTTAAATCACATTAGCAGTCAAAAACCAGAGAGCTCAGGCTAGAAAGGAGCCGGCCAAGAACCCGTAAGATCTGCCCCACAATGACCCACTTCCCCTAGCTAGGCCCCATGTCCCAAATAGCTTGCAGCCTTCTAAAGCCACACCGCCATCTGCTCGAGTGTTGAAATACATAAGCCTGTGAGGGACATTCCACATTCAAGTCATAGTGCAGGCTCACAGATTAAAAAATAGAACAAAGTTTCCATACTGACTTACATGTTTTCCAAATGTCTTCTCACAGTCTGTAGCCTGTTGTTCTAGTCTCTGAATTTGGGTCTTTTTGTCTTTGGTGAGACAGATATCTAATTTTAGTGAGGTGCAGTTAATCAGTTCCTTCCACAGATCAGACCTTTTGTGTTACACATAAAAGTTTATTAGCCAGGACAACACAAAGAACCTTTCCCTACTTGGAGTAGTGCTAAATACTATTAAAACAAAACAAAACACAACACAACGCTATCAGTGTTAATGAAACAGTCTTTAAGTACTCTTTGTGATGTCCTTTTCCTCATAATCAAACATGTAGAAGAATGGCCCAATTTGATTCCCTAATTAGCAGCGTTTGACTCTCTCTTGCTTGCTGCCTTAGTTGCAACAGAACTGTCAAGGCAAATAGTCAACTACCCTTATGCCAGCGCCAATCATTGAAAAGAGTTAGTTCACAGGCACCCTGTGAAAACTAAACAAGATTGCCATAGTTGATTACCCAACTACTGAAGAGTATAGCTTCAGCCAGTGCTGTTTGAAACAGTTCATGCCAGTATATTTGCTATCGCAAGCTTCCATAAACTATATCTATATAACCCTGCTACCATTTCCACATGAGCCAAAAGGAAACCAACACACTGTCATAGGAAAGAAACTGCACTGACTGGTGGTAAAGAGACAAGGCTGTGATTGATCCAAAAACAGGTCTCAGTGGTGTGATTGGTGCTAAGAGGCGAGCAAGGCTGTATTGGCTCAAAACAAATGGCAGTTTCCGCCTTAATGCCTCTTTTCAGGCTTCCCAGGCTCACTAAGTCTACCAGCTTCGATACATTGTACTGTGTTGGCTTCCCTGGTATGGCAACATTAGGCCAAGTAAAAGGGCTCTCTCCAGTGGTCTTTCCTTTTAGGAGTGAGGCTGAGCAACGGAAAGAGCAGAGCTGCCGGGATGGCAAAGGCATCCGAGAGGCAGTGGCAGCAACAGCTGAGCAAATTGGCAGGCTGGGCAGTGAGGGAGACAAGGCAGCTGAAGAAGAATGGGATGAACAGTCTGAGAGCTGCTAGGGTGGGACATGAAGGGCTGAAGAAGAGAGGCAGTTTTAGTGAGGTGCAGTTTATCCACTCCTTCCACAGATTAGACCTTTGGTGTTATACATAGGAGTTTATTAGCAAGTACAACGCAAAGGACCTTTCCCTCTTTGGAGCAGTGCTAGATACTATTAAAATAAAACAAAACAGAACAAAACACAATGCAATCAGTGTTCATGAAACAGTCTTTACGTACACTTTGTGATGTGGTGGGCAGCTGAGACCAAAGAAGAAGAAAAGGGCATAAAGTGTCAGAAAAGAAAAACTGCAGGCCCTGTTTGCCAGAGGAATTCCAGAGAACTGTCAGATCGTTAGGACCAAGGGTTTCAGAGGCCCCGGGGCTAGCACATAACACTGGCCAGAGTGTGGGGTTCAGGAATCCCAACTTCCTTGTCCTACACAAGATTTGTGACACTGGCGGCTGTCAAGAGCTGAGAAATCCTTATACTCCTGCTGCCCACAAACTTCAACCCTAATTACAAGCAAGGGCTGAAAAATCCCAGCTTTCTAGGCTTACACAAGAGCTGTAGCACGTACAGGGCTTAGAGTCCCAATATTCAAGGCATGCATGAAGATTGTAACACTAGAAGGTACCACCTGCTGCTGCTCCCACCTGCTTACTGCCATCACTCACTGCTGCAAAACACCAAGGGAAACAAAGGGGCCCAGAACTTGAAGGTTGTCTCCTTGGCTACACATTATTTCTGTATAAACAGAACAAAAGGACTCCAGCCAACTGATTCAACACCATGACCAGATAGATTTTCCTCAGTGTTACATTTTAGGCGCTTTGTAGTTTCCTACTCTATACTTAAATCTATAATCTATTTTCAGCTGAGTCTTGTGAAAGGAGTAAAATATGTTTAGAGTCCTTTGAGGGTGTGCATATGTGAGTCTTGTGATGGGCCATTGTTCCAGAGTGGTCTGTTGAAAGACTAGACTGCCCCCCATTAAACAACCATTTCTTCTCCTTCAACTACTGCTTGACTTACATGTGTAGACCTATTTCTGGCCCACTGGTCTGGCTTTTTTTTTTCCTGTTTCTTCATTTCTTTCTTTCTAAAGATTTATTTGTTTTATGTATATAAGTACACTGTCCCTGTCTTCAAACACACCAGAAGAGGGGGTCAGATCCCATTACAGATGGTTGGGAGCTACCATGTGGTTTGTGGGAATTGAACTCAGGACCTCTGGAAGAGTAGTCAGTGCTCTGAATGGCTGAGCCACCTCTCCAGCCCTTTCTTGCTGTTTCTAAGACCACACTGTCTTGGTTATTCCAGATTCATTTGTTAATATCTACCATGAGACTCATGGCTAATATCAAAGTTTTGCATAATCCTAGTTTGCCTAGAGGTAACTTTGCTTCAGATCATACATAATGATATGTTTTCTTTAGCCAGATGATATTTGTTTTCAAACATCCAACCAGCTGTCTGAAGTAAAGTGTACTTGGTTGTAACATATAATTCCTTTCATACTGTTGGATTAATTTTGCAGATGTTTTATGAAAGATTCTTACATCTATGCTTATGATATTTGGCTATCATAGCCTCTCCTGAAGTTCTTGTCTAGGTTAGGTATTGTAGTAATGTTTGTATCATAGATGGTATTTCATGTTTCTTTCTGAAATGTTCAGTGGAACAACTGAGGAGTCCAGCTGAGAATGGTACTTTCTAATTTTCAAAGTTACTGACTACTCAAACAGTTTCAATAGATGCATCTCAGGCTGGTGAGATGGCTCAGTGGGTAAGAGCACCAACTGCTCTGCCAAAGGTCCGGAGTTCAAATCCCAGCAAGCACATGTTGCCTCACAACCACCTGTAATGAGATCTGACGCCCTCTTCTGGTGTGTCTGAAGACAGCTACAGTGTGTACTTATTTATAATAATAAATAAATCTTTGGGCCTGAACGAGTAGGACCAACTGGAGTGAGTGGGGCCATCTGGAGCAAGTACAGTTGGCCAGAGGGAACAGAGGTCCTGAAGTCAATTCCCAACAACCAGACGAAGGCTCACAACTATCTGTACAGCTACAGTGTGTACTCATATACATAAGATAAATAAATAGGGGCTGGTGAGATGGCTTAGCGGGTAAGAGCACCGACTGCTCTTCAGAAGGTCATGAGTTCAAATCCCAGCAACCACATGGTGGCTCACAACCACCCGTAATGAGTTCTGACGCCCTCTTCTTGTGCGTCTGAAGACAGCTACAGTGTACTTACATATAATAAATAAATAAATCTTAAAAGAAAAGATAAATAAATAAATCTTTAAAAAACAGATGCATCTCTACTGAGATTATGCATGTATCTTTATGTAAGATTTACATCGGATCTCAAGAAATCTATGTATTTCCTTTGTGTCTTTCAATTTGTGGACATTGAGCCCATGGTATTTCTTATTATCCCTTTAATGTCTATGAGATCAGAGTCCATAATATTTTCTATTATCTTTTCAATGTAGTAATGGTTCCAGTTTTGATGTTAATAATTTTTGTCTTTGCTGTTTTGTTTTAGCTAATCTGGATAAAGTCTACCACATTTATTGATCTCTTCAAAGAATCAACTTTTTGCTATTCTCTATTTCATTGATTTATTGATATTTCTTTCTCTTTTGTTATGTTCACTTTGCATTTAATTTTCTTCTTTTACTAGTTTTCTAATCTGATCACTTAGATTATAGATTTGACTTGCTTTCTACTCTAGTTTATGCATTCAATGCTATAAATCTCTCTCAAAGCACTTTTACTATACTGATAAATTATCTTGAGATGTAGTATCATTTTCTATGAGTTGAAATACTTTTTAGTATTTCTTGGGAATTTTCTTTTGACATTTAGAAATGTGTTTTATAATTATTCATAGTTTGGAGTATAATCTAGGTATCTTTTAGTTACTGATTTCTAGTTAAATTCCACTGTAATTTAAGAACATATCTTGTATAATATCTATTCTTTCAAATTTATTAAGATGTGTTTTATGGCCTAGAACATGCCTTGTGTTAGTGAATTTTCCATATAAACATGTGAAGAAGTTACATTTTGTGATTATCATGTGAAGTATTTTACAGATTTCATTAAATCCAATACTTAATGGTACTTTGCAATTCAAGAATGTCTTTATCATATTTACATCTCTTGGATCTATCCATTCCTGGTATAAGAGTACTAAGAGTCTATATGTGAGGGTTGCCTCATCTCTTTCTTTCTACAGGTTAATCAATTTTTAGTTTGTGCATTTTGATGAGGGATGCATATCAATAAGGCTTGCTGTTTTCTTGGGGAACTGTCCTTCCAACTTTATGAGAAGTTATTTGGCCAGGTTGTAGTGGCGCACGCCTTTAATCCCAGCACTTGGGAGGCAGAGGCAGGTGAATTTCTGAGTTCGAGGCCAGC
>NW_022196905.1:18812460-18854406 GCF_008632895.1 Mastomys coucha
AAAAAAAAAAAAAAAAAAAAATCAAACAAACAAAAAACAGAGAAGTTATTTGTTGCTGCTCTGTTGTCTCCTACTTCTTACCCTCTGTGAATTTTTTTTAAGTTTTTGATTTGGGGAAAATAAACATAGTGTGAAATACATTAATCACTTCCAACTGTATAGTTCAGTGCTGTGTAGTACACTAGACCTGAACTTCCTGCTGTGTATCACTGCCCCAGCATCATAAGCTTGAAAAGTCTGAAGTTGTGCCACTGTAAGCCAGACACCATCTGGGTGTGTGTTATGCAATATGAGCTTTTGGAATAATAGTGCTAATATTTTATTCTAAAAGCTAAGATTATCATTTTCCTTGCAGCTCTGTGCACATACATCTAACTTACTAAACTAATGAATGTCCAAATGATTAGTTTATGTGAAATTATTACATTTGTCAATGTGCAAAACTCCTTTCCTCTCACAAGACTGAAATTTTGTGTCATTAGATAGTAACTTTCCTTCCCTCGAGCCCCTAGGAATCAGTCTCCTACCTTATGTGCCTGCATCAGTTTCATTGTTTCAAGTTCCTCCAGGAAGTTCTTTTCATGATAGATACTTTTCACTTAGCATAAGGGCTTCAGTATTCTTCCTTGTTGTAACATACACTAGAGTTTCTAATTTTTTTGTCTGCCTGGTATAGTAGATATGTGTGTGTATATGTGTTATTTATATGCAGTAATGTATGCACACGTCCTCATGTATGTACATATGGATAATAGCTGTCAATGTTACATTTTTTCTTCAATTGCTCAACTCTTCTCCATCTTAATTTTTATTTATATTTATTTATTATTATTTATTTATTTTTAGTTTTTCAAGACAGTTTCTCTGGGTATTCTTGGCTGTCGTGGAACTTGTTCTGTAGCCCCAGCTGGCTTAGAACTCACAGAGATCCTCCTGCTTCTGTGACCCAAATGCTGGGATTAAAGACATGTGCCACCATCATCACCATCACCTAGCTATTAATTTTTGAGACAAGAGTCTCACTGAACTTGGAGCTTGGTTGGCTCATCAGTGAGCTCCAGGGATCCACCTACTTTCCACCTCCTCCCCAAGCACTGAGATTAGAGGGACATATTGCCTCACCCAAGTTTTTACATGAATGCCAGGAACAAACTCCAATCTTTGTGCTTGCATGGCAGACATTTAACTGACTGATCAATTTCCTCAGTCCTTCTATTCTTCCTAAGGCTGACTGATATGAGAAGTCCTGCTTCCAATGCTTTCTAATTTCTTTCTATATGGTGTATAACACCCCCGTCCTAGTTTGCTTTCTATTGCTGTGATAAGCACTGACGAAACACAACTTGGGGAAGAAAGGGTTTATTTAACTTATAAAACCCAGTCACAGTCCATCACGGAGGAAGTCAAGGGTAGGGCTGGAGAGATGGCTCAGCGGTTAATATCACTGGCTGCTCTTCCAGAGGAACTGGTTCAATTCCCAGAACCCACCTCAGGCAGATCACAGGAAATCTGACACTCCCTCTGGTCTCTGACATGCACATATCCACATATCTATGTGTAATTAAAAGTTTAAAAAAAAAAGGCTTAAAAAAATGGCTCTGTGCCTATGAAAGGAAGTAAGGGAAGCTCAAGTCAGAAACTTGGAGGCAGGGAGTGAAGCAAAGGCCATGGAGCAGTCCTCCTTCCTGGCTCATTCTCATGGTTTGCTCAATTTTCTTAAACAATCCAGACCATCTGCCCAGAGGTAGTATTTCCCACAGTGAGCTTAGCCCTCTCACATCACACATTAATCAAGAAAATGCCCCCACAGACTTGCTTACAGGCCAATTTTGATGGAGGCATTTTCTCAGTTGAGGTTCCCTATTCCCATAGGATGCTCGCTTGTGTCAAGTTGACAAAAAACTAACCAGCACCCTCTCAAGTTTCCTGCATTACTGTGTTCAGTTTAATTTTTTTTGTAATGAAATGTTTACATTCAATATATACATTGGGCTTGTGGAAAATGTGCAGAAATGAGAGGTTTGTGAGCACAGTTGTTTCTCACTATCCACAGGATATTGTTTCCAGGAGGTCTGTGGATGCTCAAGAGCCTTAGATGAAAGCCCATGGCATTTGCATATAATCTTGGTACCTTCCTACATAGTTTAAGTATATCTAATGTCTAAAACAATGTCTACACATCATTTTATTAAAGGATTCAGCACATGGTACTCCATACTCAGCAGGTTAGAGTGGCTTCATGGGAACTTTCTGGAATTTTCTCCTAATATTTAAAAGTTTTCACTTTTAATTGAAAATAGAGTTATTTTTGTATGATATATTTGAATCACAGCTTCTCATCTCCTCTCAAAACCTCCCCACCTATCTACCCTGCCAATTCCACACATTCTTTTTTTTCTGTCTCTTAAGAAAATAAACAGGCAAATAAAAAAAGACAAGCAAGAATAAAATGAAATGAACAAACTAACAAGAAAGAAAGAAAGAAAGAAAGAAAGACCACAAGAAATGCATACACACATGCACACACAGAGACTCAGAAGACACACACATACACATATACCACATTCACCTACCTTAAAAACACAAAATCAGAAGCCATAATATACAAGCAAATAGACCAGTAAGACTTACAAAGCAATATTAGACAAAAAAAATCCAACCCAAACCAAATCAAAACCAAAAAGAAAGAATGAAAAAATGAAAGAAAGAATAGAGAAATAAAGAAAGGTCACAAAAATGCATACTCACACACACACACAGGTAAAGACCACACACACACATGTAAAGACCACACACACACACTCACACACATACCACACACACCACACACACACCTTACCTTAAAAATACAAAATCAGAAGCCATAATATACAAGCAAAAGACCAGTGAGGCTTTTTAAAAGTGTCCAAAACAAAGCAATAAGAGACAAAAAAAAAATCTCCAAAAATGCCTTTGAGTTCATTTTTATTTGCCATCTGCTGTTAGGCATAGGGGCCTGCCCTGAAGTGTGTTTCATATACTCAGTGAGACTCCTTTGGAGAAAATAATTTTTCCTTTGCAAGCAATTTTTAAGTGGAGATAGATCTTTGGCCAGAGATGGGAGTCACTTCTCCATCTCAGTTCTGGCATCTAGTCTAGTTTGGATCTGTGCAGGCCCTGTGCGTGCTGCCGCAGTCTCCGTCGGTTCATGTGTGCATCAGTCCTGTTTTGTCTGGAAGACACTGTTCCTTTGGTATAGTTCAACCCCCCTGGCTCATACAATCTTTTTGCCTCCTCTGCCATATAGTTCCCTGAGCCCCGAGGGCAGGAATTTGATGAATACCTCCCTTTTAGGACTGAGCAGTCTCTTATTCTCTTCACACTGTCCCATTATGGGTCTGTGCATTAGTTCCCATCTACTACAGGAGGAGGCTTCTCTAATGATGGCTGAGCAAGACAGTGATCTATGAGTATGGCAGAATGTCATTAAGAGTCGTTTTATTGCTCCATTCCTATAGCTGAACAGTAGTACTCAGTTTTCCCCTAAGTCTGTGGTCTCAGATTCTTGGCCACCCAAGCAGTGTCAAAAGTGGGTTCTATCTTGTGGAGAGTGAATTTTTCCTAGTATTTTGATTTGAGGTTGTTGGAACCCAACCTAAAATCAAACCTCAGATACAGAGGGTCAACTGTATTCATGTGCTCAACTGAAGAAACTGGCTGAGGGGAAACGCAGGGACATTAAGTGAACACTGCACGGCTCATTCAAATAAAGTCCTGTATTTATGCAGGAGGGGAGAGAGAAACACTATTCCATTTTTTGAATTCTGCTTTAAAGACCCAAATTGCAAATATATATATATATATATATATTATATTATATGAGGTACTGTTGCTGTTTTGCAGACAGAAACCGCAGCTATCAGCAGCCCTATGCATTGGCATAAAGGGAAAGGTCACAGCTCATTCATGCATTCATACATTTAACAAATGCTTATATCTCAGTGTACCTTGTACCAACTCTGAAGATATCTGACCAGTCACGGTCTATTTCCTCTTGGAATGGTTTCTTGTGGTGAAGACACAGATATGCCTAGTCTTTGCACCATTTCATGATAACTACATATACTTCAGATGAAAGTAGAAGCTGCAATCAGCCTTGAAGAGGATCAATAATGCCTGTTGCTAAGCAACTCTATACTAGAGGTTAGACAGGCAGGGACTCACTCGTGGTGCCTTGCATTTTTTGCTTCGGGAATAAGGACTGATAACATTTGTCAGTGTTAAAAAGCACAGCCTTTTTGGAACAGTACAAATGGTTTGTTATTTCAACATGCAGCTTGGGGCGATTCAACTGGGATACACCCTCCTGCCCCAGATGGGGAAGGGGTAGTAGCTAGGCCTTGTCTTAGTTTCTTAATGCTCCTTAGTGGTCATAAGTATTTGGTATGTGCATGCGTAATGGCCACATGCGCCCTCCTGGGATAAGGGTGTGTAGCCTTCAGTATACCTCAAGAATTTCAGGCTGGAGACCCACTCCCAAGAATAAGAGGCATATTTGGCAGAGTTTGACCAAGAAAGCTGACTCTGGCCTTCCAGGGACTAGCTTGAGTTTTATAATAAAGTTTCTACCTTTCTATTTTCTTCATGATACTTGGCTTCTTCAATAAGCCAACTTAATAACATCAGCAAAGGGCAATGACTGCGAGGCATATATGTGAGGAGAAAGGGCTGGTGGGGTTTGGACAGCAGGGGAGGAGGTCACATAGGCTCTGTCACCAGCAGGAAGGCCGGAGGCTCTCAAGATAGAGGCTTGCTCTGGCTCCTGCCCCCTCCTGCTGCACAAATGTGATTAGGGCTCTGCAGAGCACACTGAAATCAGGTTAGCGGCACAGAGTGATGCTGAGCCGGGGTAATCAGAGCCTGGAGCAGAGCAGGTGCTAGCTTTAATATGGCTTCCGAGAATTAGGACAAGCTGACTCGTAGCTCCACGGCACGTGGAAAGGCCATTAGAACACTGCCCGTGCAGCCCACCTCACCATCTTCCCTCCTGCCTGTCCACAGCACTGCTCCACAGCTAGAAAGGACTGGGGCCTCTGGCAAGCACTCAGGACGCTGCCCTCCAAAGGCGTAGCCCTTGGCATCACTGTTAACCTGTCCCTGCCTGTGTGCTCTTGGACAATTACCTATTCTGGCACCTTCCTTAAGTTAAGGATGAAGCAGGGATTGTGAGCCTATCTAAGGTCATTGTGATGAGTTCCACAGAAGCAGTCGGCAAACAGCCTTACACCAACAAAGCACTAAAACCAGCCACTCATTTTTAGTCTCCATCAAGGCTCCTTGCAGAACGAGGCAGAAAGCTATTGTTTATGCACAGTTGTTTCAAGCTCATTACAAAGAAATCAATAATTGCCTGCAAATTTAAGAATGAACGTTTATGTTTGACCACAAGCTCATCTCAGGCGATAAGCAGTAATCATGTTTGGCAGAAATCCCCCTCTAAACTCTGTGCACTCAGTAATAGATAACAGCTGATTTTAACAAGCAAATGTTTAACATGTATGAATTTAACAGCAGAAATTGTTGTTCTTAGGCCAATTAGTGTTTAGAGGAGAAAATGAGATGGAGCAAAGCAATTGCTGCACTGCAGACATGTCCTTTCTAAGACACACAAAATGGAGAAAATAATCCAGTATTAGTATCTCAGGCCAAATTGTCTTCACCGAGACTGCATCATTTTACCCCGAATAACACAAAGCATTTTAAGCGTCATATGATGAATCAACCCAGTTGGCCAGGTAGGTACCTAAAGCAATGCATTCTAATATTCAGTTAAATATCAGGATTTAATTACAGATACCAGAGAAAAATCTCTGAGGCTCTGAGGCCCACGGCATGACTCATCTTGTGCAAATGAGGCAAGTGTGGAAAATGTTGAATGCATGAAGTGAAGAAACTGGGCTGAGATGCAGGGGAATCTGAAGCTCCAGGAACGCCTGGAACCTGATTGCCTGAAAGCCCACTGGTACCTCTGGTACCAGGATTACCTTGGCATGTCTCCCAAGGTAATACAACTGAGCTTCACATCTAAGGCTTTTATATTCTCTCTCCTCTCTCTCTTTCTTCCTCTCTCTCTCTCTCTCTCTCTCTCTCTCTCTCTCTCTCTCTCTCACACACACACACACACACACACACACACACACAAACACACACATACACATTTGTCTTTTGTTCTTTTGAGACAGGGCCTCCTTTTTTTGAAAATATATTACATTTATTTATTGTGCCCTGGAAATCAAACCCAGGTCATCAGGCCGGTGGCAAGAAGCTTTTTGTGCTGAGCCTTCTTGCCTGCCCTGAGATGCCCTTCCTACATAGTCTAAACTGACGTAGTCCAAATCTAAGGTCTAGCTGCCTCCACTCCTGAGAACAAGAAGAGCAGGCCTGCTGGCCCATGTCACCTCTCCTTGTCCTCACTGTCTACTTTTCTGATATTCTGACATCATTGGGCAAAGATGTCCCAAGAGGGCTTACTGGCAAGACTAAGTGGCAAATTCACCACTCATATGCCTCTGTGAGGTTCTCACATCAGGGGGCTGTCTCCTTTTCAAATTTGTCTCTGACCCAGCTAGGTACCAAATCATTACAGGCAGTCTAAGCCATTGAAATTACCCAAAGCAGCCTCTTTGCCTTGCCTGTAGCTTCCCATGAGCACCAAGAGAAAGGCTCCTGCTCACAGTTGTGTGCTTACCTTGACAGGTCCTAGAGTTTCTTCTTAGGCCCCCATGGTGTACCTGATGGCATGCCATGGTCCTCTTCTTGGGTCCTATGAATAGGGATGACAACCTATCTTCAGTGGATGGCTTTGTGATCTGCTGGGACATCATACCTGCAAAATCACAAAGCCTTATTCATGTATGTATGTATGTATGTATGTATATATGTATGTATGTATTTACTTATTTATTTACTAAGAGAGGGTTGGGGGAGCCTTGTCTATGTAGCCCTGGCTGTCCTGGAACTCTCTCTGTACACCAGGGTGGCTGTGAACTCACAAAGATCCATCTGCCTCTCCAGTACGCTAGGATTTAGACGTGTACCACCCACCATCTTATAATTTTCTTACTAATTTTTATTTGCATTAGTGGTTTAGTCTGCAGGCATGTCTGTATAAGCGTGTCAGATCCTCTGTGTCTGGAGTTATAGACAGTTGTGAGCTGCCGTGTGGGTCCTGGGGATCGAACCTGGGTCTTCTGGAAGAATAGCCAGTCCTCTTAACCACTGAGCTACCTCTCCAGCCATGCTTCATGCCTCTGCTGAGTCTGAGGACAGTTCTGTGAGGAGAAGACCTTCATGGACATAGGTGGGTATTACAGAGAAATTGTCAAGGGCCCTGCCCGCATTTGCCTTGCTACTAACTGATTATAGAAAAACTCAGGTCCCTAATAAAGGCACCTATGAGACACAGTGCCAAGCACCTCCCACAAACACAGGCTTCTAGGTAAGCAGCAAGACTCCAGCAGCCAGGTGAGATCCCCACAGATGCCAGGTTACCTGGAAAGAGAGCTTTTATCTCATTGGAAGGTAGGTTTGGCTTTCAGGGCAAACTGTAAGTTGTCATCTGTAAGAGGAAGCCAGAAAGGCCTTGAAGATAGCCATGTATGAATTTGGGTCCTGCAATGTAGTCAACATTATTGGAGAGGGGGACTTGACACAAGGGTAAAAACGTTGTTCAAAGAGTATTGTGTAACACTGCTCCTGGGGAGACTTGAACAATCATACACCCTTGGCATTTGACATGCACTTGACACAAGGGTGCATGAAATTACATGTTTCCATCAAGCCTGAGGAGAAAATTCACTATCCTAACAGCATGATCTCTATGAACCAGACTGACCCTTGGTTTTTCATAAACAAGATTTTTTTGTAATCACCTGGTGAGTGTCAGTTCAGCAAATACATTTCAGCAACAGCTCAATGTCTAACAAAGTACAAATTACAGAGTAAGAACAATGAAGCACACTCCTGAGCAATGTTCTGGTGTGTCTTAACTGACCCTAGTGGTGGCTCTCCGAGAATCTACTCATACTTCCACATATCCTATGTGGCCTCAGTGCATGTCCTCTCTGGTGTGCTTGCTCTGTATTTTACACACATACATCACCACCACCACCACCACTACCAAACTAGGGTGAAATGTCTAAATTCTTTATTCTATGGGAACTATGTTCTTAGTGCTGACAGATATGACTGATAAAGTAGTATATAGGAATAGCTATTCATTGTGACTAAATTTCCTCTTTTTTACCCAAAGCACCATACCCTGAAAACCTTTTGTAAGTCAAGTGTGGGTAACCATCCATGAAAATCAGCAGTTTCTAGCCTCACAGCTCTGAGCTCAGATTTGTGTATATTTATGATGTGTGAATGTGTGTAAGTATTTCTAGGGAGACTTGAACAAGCATCTACCTACCCCAGATTGGGAATGTATGACAGATCAAACCAAGAACACTATCAAAGCCCAATATAGTGAACCCATGTGTTTTACTGAGTAAGGATACTACTTACAAGAGTATGGGTAAAGGGTTGGTTACAAGAACAGAAATGACTCAAGGGGAACTGTATCACCAAATCTTCTCCAGCTTAAATGGCAGGTGCAATCCTGACACGTAGGCAAGGCACCAGGCTGGAGTGTCCTTTTCAGGTAGTTCCATTGGTCTGAGCCTCTTCCAGGCAGCTCATCTCCTCTGAGAGTTCTCTTAGAAGTCCCTTCTGTTTACATATGCTTGGGGATGGAGGAGCCTCCTGAATCTGGCCAGTTTTAAGGACTTCCTGAAGCAATTGAGTTGTTTACTTCCTGAGCTTAAAGAGCTTGTCTGCAGGATGAAATGTTTGACTTCTCCTTAGAACTTCCTGTGTCTTAAGGAGCATCCCTCCAAGATGGAGAGTTTTATCTTAGAGAAAATTGCTGCACAGCAGTGTGTGTGTGTGTGTGTGTGTGTGTGTGTGTGTGTGTGATGTGTGTTTTGTGTGAATGTGGTATATGTCCACATGTACATGTTCATAGCATATCCATACATGTGTGTGTGGAAACCACAGGAAGACATTGGTGTCTGTATTGTGTTTTCTACTATACATGTTTTTAAAAATCACACACACACACACATTATGGGTATAATTGTTCTGCTTACATTTGTGTATGTGCACTATGTATGTGCCTGGTACCCACAGAGGTGAGAAGGAAGCATTGGATTCCCTGGAGTTATTGACAGTTATGAGCATCCATGTGAACTCTAGGAACCAAACCTAGGTCTTCTATAAGAGTAGTAAGTGTTCTTAACTGCTAAGCCATCTCTCCAACCTTTCTATTACTCTTTTAGGCAGGGTCTCTCACTGAACCTGAAGCTCACTGTTTTGGCTAAGCCAATTGACCAGAAAGTCCCAAGCATTCACCAGTGTCTGTCCCTCCAGTGCGGGGGTTACAAGCTTGTGAGACCATGCCTAGGTTTTATGTAGGCGCTGGGGATGTGAACTCAGGTCCTTTTGATTTCACAGAAAGCATTCTGATCCAGCGAACTATCTCCCCAGCCCACTTTCTGTTCATAGGTTTGTTCTCTTTATCCCCTATGATACTTTAATCAAAAGATGAAACACACAATCACAGGTTTCCATCTTCATGTAAACATTCATTAGCATGGTACCTGGGCTAGCCACTGGCTGCTAGGTTACAACAATAGCAACATGGGAGATTAAAGGGTTGTTTGTTTTTTACTTCCTAGGTGGTTGTTACACTGGGAACCACATCTTGCTGCTCTTTTGACAATCTCCTAGAAGTGGGTCCCATCTGTAAGTACCTAATTCAGTTTTCTTTTTGGAAAGTATTCTTGACATGGTGTGGGGAGTTTATTCGACCTTCCACTTTGAGGGGTGCTCATCATCAATAATTCTAATCATAATGATTTGCAGGTCTCATTTTATATTTACAACAATGTAACCCCTTTGGCTTAAATTCCACAAACTCAGAGTTTGAGCTAACTAAACAATGGCTAAACTTAACTACAGCAATATACTATGAAAGGGAGAAAGTGTCCAAGCACTTTGTGCTAATATAATGTTTAGGATACAGTGGCTATATTAAGGAAACTAAGCTCTTCAACATTTGGAACAACTACCCCCACTTGAAGGTCCTGTGCATGTATGACATACACACAGCATGAATTGTTTGTGCTTGAATCCAGTCTTTAGTCAAACCCACTTTAAAGTATCTTTTTTTTTTTTCAGAAAATAAATTATTGTAAGCCAGAAAATGTTGGCACATGCCTTTAATCCCAGCACTTGAAAGGCAGAGGCAGGCAGATCTCTGAGTTCGAGGCCAGCCTGGTCTATAGAGTCAATTACAGGACAGCCAGAGCTGCGTCTCAAAAGAAACAAAGGAAAGACAGACAGACATAATTTATTGTGCTATGCTATGCTATGCTGTGTGACATTTTCAGTTAGGGTAAACACCAGTTAGAATGCCATGTGTTACTTCCGAGGTTTGTACAAGCAACACTCTACAAAGCTTTCCCAATGACTGCCTGTGGAATGATAAATTTCTCGGACATGCCCATCAGTAAGGAGCACATAAGCTGTTAGTATTGATTTAGCAAATCAATGCTTTCAAACTAAACTTCTACAAAGAATACTCCGTTTCAGATAATTTCCTGGCCTCATGCTTGCCTCCTTCCTCCCTCAATCAGGACATTTTGTCTTTCTCATCAAGACTAGAATTCTGTGTTAGCTGCAGAATGAAAAATGCCTGCGTTTCTAAAGTTTCACCTTTGATGCGAGCTCTGGGAACTCAGCGGGCCTTGGAAGCATTTCTAAGGCACCAAGGATATATCAGCCCATGAAACTCACCCTTCTCTGCTCCTCAGGGATGGGAAAGCTCGGGTGGAGCTGTCCCTAGCAAGCTCTCTGACCTCAGCCCTTAGACTTGTGCCAGACACCACGCCACCTGCTTGGCATCTGGCTTCATTGTCACTCCGTGTGGGCCAAGCACGTTTCCCACCTCTTCTAACCCCTGATTTACTTCTGGTCTCTTCTCAGGAATGGGTTCTTCTCCCTTGGGTCACTGTTCCCTGGCCAGCAGGAGACAATGGTGGAGGTGGGGGCTGGCCATGACCTTAAGCGGCAGAGAAGCTTATAGCTTACAGCTGCATGTCTTAAATTCTGACCTTCATTTTCCCCTATCTAAAAATTGGAAAGAAAAACGGTTCTCATAATGGTAAAACAGTATTTCCTTCACAGTGCTGCTCAGGGGAGTTCTTGCAGACAATAGGCTGTAGGAAAGGCATGTACTGCATGTAGAACATGCGTGTACCGCCAGGACCGTGAGGCTAATCACCAACCGTGAGAAGCGGGGTAGACACAGCCTTGCCATTCACTCGGGATTTGGCTCCACCTGTTATGAGCTATGGCACAGCTGTGGTTATTACTGGCTGAAGACAGCCACACACAGCAGGCTGAGAACACACTGAACTAGCTGGCCATCCGCAGCTATGGCTGTACTGTGGGCCTCGTTAGCTGCAGACCTCCACGAGCTCAGCCAAGCAAGTCGAAGTCCTCTGACTCAGATGTCAGGCCAAGGACTGAATGTCCTGGCCAACAGCCGGCTGATGTCATTCCCCAGGGCTATCGGATTTAAAGCACCGAAGTCTTCTGCCAGATAGAGACTACAAGGCTGCTATCCCTGAACTCAATCTGGCTCCCCACAGGAGCAGGAAGATGACAGCCAGCAGGTGGCCCCTGCCATGAATGCTCACAGTGCTGGATGAGCACAGCTCAGGCTGCCCTGCTGTCCTGCAGCTCCCTCTGTCAGGCGGTTTGGGTGCTGTGGGCAGAGCCTGATATGCACTTTGCAGTTTAGGTTCAAACCCAGAGATTGTTCTTGGGACAGTGTTGGGGGTGCTAACAGGCCAATACCTAACCTTTTCATGCATGGTCAGTGTTTGTACATGAAGGCGATATTACTAACTGGTGGTAGCGTCTTATAGTTAAGCCTTTGTAACCCACTGTCTCTAAGGCAATGCCTTTTGTTTGCTGGGGGCAGGAGGGGAACAGCATTTATTAAGGAGAGGGTAAGTTACAGCATATGGATAGGTGGCAGCCTTAGGTGTACACATGGGGACACCGAGGAAGGGGAATAGGGAGGGGATGGGTATACTATATAGCCTGCCACAGCTTCATCTCAAGAGCCAAAGGGCCTGTAAGGAGATTGTGCTGCCATGGTCACCCTGGCCTGGCTTCTGCATATTGAGGCGATCTCTTAGAAAATAGGTTGTAGTAGCAATAGGAGGCCAGCGGCTTCAGAAGCCAAAGGTAGTGTGGCCTCAGTGGTAATGTGCCTGACATCTGTAACTCCTTATATCGGGCTGTTGTGTGTTCATGCTACATCCACATAATTCCTACATGTGTACGTGTGCTGGAGAACCTGGGCTGGTATCAGAGAAGCATGTAACATGCAGAATACATTGCCAATACCATTTCCCTTCCCCTTAGGACCAGGGGAAGCCCATATAGAAACTTCTAAGGAGCATTTGTGAGTTTTTTCTTGTTGGAGTTTGGGGTTGATCCAAGTTGAAGAAGACAGTCTCCTCAAGGCAGTCCTTGCAACTGAGTACCCTTGTTTAGACACTAAGCAACAACCGGAGGACTCTTCAAAACCTTGGAATGTCTCTTACAGCTTTCATCAGCAGAATTCACAAGAACTCATTTCTCCTCACAGCACACACATTAATGATCACCGTGTATAGAAAATCAGGGGTGGACTCATCATTCTGCATGACTACAAGGACAGCAGGCTCTTCACCTGTACAGAGATGGCTGCCTGCTATCCTCTCGGTAGCCTCAACCTTCGTATCTTAACTACCTTGTGACTATATTTGGTGCTTGAACTGTTTCTTGTGGTGTGTTTTTCCTAGATAAGATACAAAAAAGCATTACTCATCTCAAACAAGAAAACTAATTAAAGACCCAAATTAACAATTCCACAAACATCCAACTTACTGAAACATTGACTGTACTGGGTTTATTTACAGGCCTTTGGATGAGAAGTTGCTCAAAAGAACATGAATTACTTAATGGCAGCTCCATCACTGAAAAGCCTACCCCAGCTTAACTGATATCTCCCAGAAGCTGCACCCTGGGGCTCCCAGCATAACTTGAAGGCAGCTCCTTTCCCTAGCAGCCACTATTCTTAATATAACTTTGGGAGGCTGGGTGGGGTAGGGTGTGCATTTTATAAATTTTGTAAATTTCAGGAACTACCAGAGATCTGTGAGTTTGTTTGCTTCCTGAGTCTTAAGAGGCCTCCCCGCAGCACGGAATATTTATTTCAATTTACATATTATTATACCACACATGAAAGTTAATTTTTTTGTTTGTTTTTTTGAGACACGGTTTTTTTATGTGTGACAGCCTGGAACTTGCTTTTTTAGACCAGGCTGGTCTCAAACTCATGGGGATCCAGCTGCCTCTGCCTTCTAAGTGCTGGGATGAAAGGTGTGTGTCTTTAATGCCCTGCTCAAAAAATTAATACTTTTTCACTGACTTCTAAGTGATAGAATAGGCAAAGTACGAGTATTATCTATTGTATACTCAAAGCTGTAGCTTCCACCCTTACCTTCAGAATAAAGCTTCGGCTACGTGACTAAGGGCACATATATGCTTACTGAGGAGGCTTTCTCACCCTCAAAGAATGTGAGCACTCTATCTTTAAGTCTCTTGTGTGTGGTGGGAGACAAGGTTAGTGATGATTGTCAACTTGATAGGATCTGGACTCTTGTAGGAGACACACCAGGCACACCAGTACCCTAATTTAGATTAGATTAGATGCTGGCCAGACCTTTAGAGGATTATCTGGATTAAGTTAATTGAGGTGGAAATCCCACCCTAAAGTGGTAACACAATTCTCTGGGTTAGAGTCCTGCACTTCATTAAAAAGTAGAAAGCTAGCTGAGGGCAAAGAGTTGTCATTTTCTGCTTCTTGGTCAGAGATTGAACAGGATGACCTGCTTCAAGCTCCCATTGTCAGAACTCCTCTATCTTGAACCTCGAGCCAAGTAAACCCACTCTCCTTTAAGTTGCTTTTGTTAAGGTATTTTATCATAGCAAGGGGAAAGGTGGGAAAATTCAGTTAGGAAACATAAGTCATTTAAGACAGGAGCCAAGGGTAGTTTAAGATAAATTACCTAAGTTTGTGGTAGACATGGAAGAAACATTAGTGTATGTATTTGCAGGGTTCTCTAGAGGAACAGAATCAATCAATGTATGCATGTATATTCCTATACACACATCGATACACATATATGTTATAAAAATGGGTATTAGATTGTCTACAATGGCTGCCTCAAATGTAGAGACACAGTGAACTCAGTCACTGCTCAGTCCAGGAAATGGATGTTCCAGAGGCCCTTGTACAGCTGAAGATCTGGAGAAAACTGAAAAGTTTCTGGTATTGAGTCGGTGGGGGAATGCTGAGGAAGCTGGTGTGAGGTATCAATGAGAGAGCAGCACCAGCAATAAATGCAGCTGATTAGGAGATAGCATGTGAGGCAGGAAGGTGACAATGCTTTTCCTGGGACCTCTATTTCATTGGAAGGCACCACCCGCCTTCAATGTGGGTCTGCCATCCTTGGTTCATCCTTCTTAGAAATGTCCCCACAGACATAACAAGAGCTTTGCCTTTCTGAGTGATTCCAAATCTGGTCAAATTGACCACCAAGATCATCCGACTATAGATGATGTGTCCTACTTGCCGTAAGGTTGTTTCTGAAAGGAGGACTTTAGAAGGGGTGGCAAATACAACAAGGGAGTGCACTCTAGGTGTGCGGAATGAGGAAGAGGGAAAACAAGAAGACAATGTAGGTAAACACAGTAGGGGAGCTGTGCTGGCCTCAGTACTATGCACGGGGTTGCTTGTGTTTCCTCCACTTTGTAAGCACTCTCTGGGCAGCAGATGTTCTGGACAGCTGTTGATACCTCTGCCTTAAGTTTGAAAGCCTCCTCACGGGAGGGCCTTTTGGAGATCCGGCTATTTGTTCCACAAATATTATTGATGTGCTCTATGTAAGTGGTGTGCTAGACGAACGAGGTGGGGGTGTGACCAGGGGAGAACTCACCTTTCGCTTCTGATGCTAGGCAACCAGGAAGGAATGTGGCTGCACATTGATGCTGCCTACGCAGGCAGTGCCTTTATCTGTCCTGAGTTCCGGTATCTTCTGAATGGCGTGGAGGTGAGTAAGCTGTTCAGTGAGGTCTTTTGTTTTTGCACTGGGAATCAAGCCTACTGGCCTCCTGTGTACCTGGCACGTAGTCTCCTGCCGAGCAACACTGCGACCCCAAGGTCATCAGTGAAATCTCCTTTTGCTTTGGCTTATTTCAGCAAACTACTTTCTGGCCAGTTGCAATGGTTATTAGAAATTAAACACCCTCAGGTAGCTGGGAAAATTAATGAGGGAATGCACATGTGTGCTGTTCTTGCAGAGGGCCTGAGTTTTGACTTCCAGCATCTATTCCTATAACTACAACCCTAGGAGACTGGATTCCTCTGACCTGTGTACCCCTGAACTCCATACATGTACATAGACTGTATTCCTCATACACATAATTTAAAAAAAATGAAAACTAACTTAAGAAATACAGTACCTCAGGACAGGGGCTAAGGACATTCCAGTCTTGCAGCCTGACTTTTGAAGCACTCCTGAGACAGACAGCTATGTTCCAGTTGCTACAAATCCTGGGCAGAGCTGTGCATTGTAGGTTAGACTTATACATATAAAGCCATGGAAAAATATTTATGAGTAAAATAAAATTGCTGTGCATTCCAGTCAAACAATAATTTCAAATGTCAACCTGCAATCCCCTACAATCTGGCTCAATAAGTTGTTCACGTTCTTCTCATATACCTGCGTAAGATGGCCAGTCACAGTGGCCAATATTCCGCAGAAAGTCAGGGATGCATTTTAAATGTCCCATGGACTCTTTTGAGACTTGCAAAATGTATCCTGTCATCCCAAATGAAACTTTTTCTTGAGAAGTAACAATCAAAACAGTTAGCCAGGACTCTACTCGCCCCAGAGCTACAGAGCATAAACCAGTGCAGTCTCAACAGACTTGACACAGATAGGTCCTGCTGTCTATCTTTCCAGACTTGGGCAGAATTCTACTGTTGGGCTGTCCATGGGACAGGAAGCTTTTCCACCTGGCAGCTAGCAGATTAATGCACTGAAGAACCCCAAGAGGCCTCCAGTAGAAGTGTGTCCAAGGAGGGAGATGCTAAGTTCGGGGAATTGGTGCTTTAGCCAGAAAAGAATTGCTTTCTTCTTGGAAGAAGAGGTTTCCTGAGATCTCACTCTGTAAGGGAAGCTGGATCTGTGAGCAGGCTTCACCCGTCCAGACTGGAATCGTTATGTGCCCTTGAGTAGGTCAGGTATCCTCCATCATATCATAAAGTAGATTTACCGGCGATGACTCCTTTGTGTGGTTAGCCTTAGGAGTGGCTGCGTTAATCACACTTAAAGGGTTTAAGAAGAGTGCGGTGCACAGGAAACTGAGCATGCATTCGATGCTTTCATTATTTTTCACCAGGGCTTAGAGAAACTCCCCCTAAACCTCTTTCTGCTTGCATGTCAGGCTTGCCGATCAATTTTCTAATTACTGTTTGAATTCTCATAAGACTGTAATAACAGAAAAGCAACTGTCAAAGGTATGGAATACAAATTGTCCCATCTTTGAAGAGAATAATCCCCCTTCTTGCTGATGAGCCAATAGGATTGTCCACTCCGATCATTCTCTCTCACTCTCTTATGCACTCAGTATTTCCTTACTGAGTATTTCATACATGCTAAACTTGAATCCATCCTTGGAGGTAGAAAGAGGTCAAATCACTAAGTACCGGGGTTTGTGTTAACACATGGAAAGTTCTGATCCTATGATTGTCATGCCAAACCCGTTACTAGTTTTGTGGATGTTTAGATCTAGGAAATGATTGATGGTGTGTGACGTTTCTAATCCAAACTCCAACATCCAGTGTGCTCCTAAATCTGAAACTTCCCAAGCTCTAATATCATGCCAAAGTCGTAAGTTCCATCCCATGAAGCTTTGTCTCATACATAGAAATTTAAAAAACACTTAGTAAACTAACCTCCACACTGTATCTTGGAACACTTATGTTTCATGTTTAGGTTTGGGTCCTGTGGCTAATGTGTATGTGTAAATACTTTTAAACATAAAGAAGCATTTCAGATAAGGGACGTGAAACCCATTTTCCATTCCGCATAGTGGAGGCAAGAAGGGCCACACTCCTCCTGTGCCTTTCCTGTAGTCAGGCCTCGGCTGGAAGCTCCTGAGTTCAGATATCCAGTTTAAGGTTTCCTGACCTACTAGTGCTCTTCTTCGGCCTGAACTGACAACTCAAAAGTTTCACCTTTCACAGAGGGGTGCGGGACAGTCAGACCACCAGGGCGATGGGCACCGCAGCCAGATCCTATCAACAGCAGACACCATTCACAGCACTCACAGGGACAAGGACTCTCTGCAATTTTTCCTCCATTAGTGGTACAGCTCTCTCCTTGCCTGGCTGAGGGCTCGGCTGCTCCGTGGTCAGATAAGCGGCCGCAATATCCTGCTGTGGCCCGACCCTTACAGATAAGGGCCGTCCTCTCTGTCAGCGGGAGGAAAATATCACTGTACCGTAATGAAAGAAGTTTAAACAGATCAGCCCCAGTGGAGGGAACTAATAAAATCCCCAGCAAACAATGCTCCGCTTTAACCTTTTGTTTCCTTTTATCAACAAATGAAACTTGCTGTAATTTCCTGTCTCCCTCTCAAAATTACTTTTTCTGAAACCTGGGAGGAAATGAATCGGCACCTCCAGCTTGGGTCCATATGGAAGTTTGCTTCGGCTGGCCCCCATGTCTATCACTGACACCAATTGGGCCCCTTAGGGCTTTGCTACCTCCTTAGTGAGGGACCCTGGAATTAAATAAAGAGGAGCAACCGCAAAACTTTGGGAAGTTTGAAATCTGTCCCTTTAGGAAATCGGGGTAGACCGAGCCTTGCTTCTGTCTAAATTAAGCTCCGAGGCCAAATCCCTGACACTCAGATGGACCCGTTGCCTCTCAACAGTAACACAGAAACCCGGGGCCTGCATTTGGAAAATGGCAGAAAGCAGCCTTTGTGAAGCTCTTGGATTTGTGAGTGCACAGCTGAGACCCAGGAGCCTTCTAGCTGTTACTGGCAGTTGAAATCTATTTTCTCCTTGAAAGCACTGTCAGCAAAGCTGCAGTTGTTATCTGTGACCCTCCAGCCAAGAAACTGGCAACTGTTCACTAAACTTAGACCTCGTCTTTAAAACTGAGAAGGGAAACCCTTAGGTACATGGAAAGTGTTGTGATCTTGTGTCATGCTGGCCAAAGAACCTTCAGTTAAATTTAAAAAAAAGGGGGGGGATTTCTAATCACCTTAGATTAGTTATGAGATTTTTTTTCTCTTTCCTATCTTCATGATAACATGTATATTCTGGGAAATTTGATAGTTCAGGAAGCTGAAGGGGTGATGTACATAAAGTATTTGTGGGCCCAATGTTCATATTCTGGACATGGTACTTATAAACTGAATATTCTGAATTCCCAGTGCTTTGAAGTCTCACTCAGGGAATGTGTGATCTTAGGGCCCCCGGAACCTAAAACATGAGTTCTTAGAATACACGGGGTCTTGCTTTCTCCCTAAAGAGCTATGAGTAAATTGTCTTGTTTTGCCGTTTTCTTATTCCTCTACAGTTTGCAGATTCTTTTAACTTTAATCCCCACAAGTGGCTTTTGGTGAATTTCGACTGCTCCGCCATGTGGTAAGTTTTTCTGTCGCTCTGGTCACCTGTGGTGGCCCGTCTCTGTGGCGGCAGAGAGGGAGGCCTACATGCCAGAACACATCCAGGGCCCCCATGAGAATGGAGGGAATGCGCTAATGATTGCAGAGTCCATCATTTGCCTCCATTTCAGAGCCGCTGCTGGAATTCTTGCTCAATCTCCTTCTGCCTGTAAACTTTTATCTCCAGTGTATTGTTGCAACAGATTAGCTTGAGGGGCGAGCAGGTGGAGACAGGCGACCTGCCATTTGACTTATCTCTTATGAGCAGACAACAAATCCCAGGATATTTCAGTTCTTATATTTAATTCTGTTGCTTCTGTGTATTATTCTTAGATTTATCATCAGTCTCTTGGCCTAACTCTGACTTAAACAATCTAAATGCTTAAGAGTACTTGCTGAGAATAAAGTACTATGTCTTTGAAAGTCTCTGGAAATTCTTAGAAACAATGCAGTAATCACTTTGGCTACACAGTAAGAATACTAAGTTTTAAAATCAAGTGGTAAAACACCATAAAATGACACCTTAAGACACAATCGCTGGGACTGATGCAGAGACAAACAAAACTTGTTTCTTAAATTAAAAAAAAAATCAAAGTAAGAAATTGATTAATCACTCACGTGACCAGGGGAAAGCTTTTGCTTGAATTCCATTAGTATGTAAGGTTAATGTTTTTAATATGCTTACTTTACAGAGTTGCTCAGTGTATAACATAATTAAATGGATGATATTTTACTTTAAAACAAGAAGGGGCACAGTTCTCACTCAGTTTAGGCAAATGTAGTCAAATCCTTTAGTTTATCAAATAATCAATGTATTGTTTTAGTGGCTTATTTGCAATCCTTTAACTGCTTGCTGTAAAGTCAAATTCTTTTCTGTCATATTCTTTTCAGTCAAAATTTTAATAACATTTTACTAATTTTACTTATTAATTTGTGGTGTGTGTGTATGTATGTGTGCTGTGTGGTGTAAGTGTGTGTGTGTGAATGGTATGTGTGTGGAATAGTGTGTGTGTGTGTATGTGTGTGGTGTGAGTGTGTATGTGTGTGGTATATATAGCGTGTATGTGTGTGTGTGGTGTGAGTGTGTGTATGTGTGTGTGATGTGAGTATGTGTGTGTGGTATATGTGGTGTGTATGTGTGTGTGGTATACGGTATATGTGGTATGTATGTGTGTGTGGTGTGTGTGTGGTGTGAGTGTATGTATGTGTGTGTGTGTGGTGTGAGTGTATATATGTGTGTGTTTGTGTGTGTGTGTGTGAATGGTATGTGTGTGGAATGGTGTGTGTGTGTGTATGTGTGTAGTGTGAGTGTGTATGTGTGTGGTATATATAGCGTGTATGTGTGTGTGTGGTGTGAGTGTGTGTATGTGTGTGTGGTGTGAGTATGTGTGTGTGGTATATGTGGTATGTATGTGTGTGTGGTGTGTGTGTGGTGTGAGTGTATGTATGTGTGTGTGTTTGTGTGTGTGTGGTGTGAGTGTATATATGTGTGTGTTTGTGTGTGTGTGTGTAGTGTGTGTATAATGTGAGTGTGAGTGTATGGTATATGTGGTGTGTATGTGTGTGTGTGTACAGGCACACACAAAGCAGTGGAGTGTTTGTGGAAGTCATAGGACCATTTCCTGTCATCTTGTGGGATCTGAGGATTGTGCTCACGTTGGCCAGGCCTGAACATGAGAACCTCCACCCTCTGAGCTATCTTGCTTTCTGTTACTATAACAAAATACTGACGAGAATTCACTTAAAAAGAAGAAAAGCATTTGGTTTTACAGTTTCGGAAACAAATTTATGGTCATCAGATTCCATTACTTATGGCTTATGGTGAGTCCGAATAGCGTGGAAACACATGATAGAGTCACTGTTGGTTCCACACCCAGCTAAGACACCAAAAAGGCAGGAAGGACCTGGGTTCCTCTTATCACTTTCAAAAGCACAGCTTGACACCAGAATATTTCCAACTAGACATCCTCTCTGGAAGGCTCTACCACCTACAAATATTGCTACAGGTTGCTGACAAGTATCTTCTGGGCCTTTGGAGGTATGTTTATCCAAACCGTAACATGTGTGTTAGTCCATTTGAGTTGCTCTAAAAACACCACAGGCTCTGTTGATGATAAATTTATTGCTTACAATCTTAGATGTTGAAAATCTACGATTAAGGCCCCGGTAGACTTGTTATGTAAATTAGGGTTCATTTTCTTGTACACAATTCCTTCTTACTACGTTGACACCTAGTGGAAGGGGTGAGGAAGTTGTCTAGTATCATTTATAAGTAGTCAGTAATTCTCTTAACTAAGGCTGCACCACTACGACCTAATAAACCTTGAAGTCTCTAACTTGTAATTACTTCAGCATTCAGATTCAACATTCGGATAACAGCTAAAAGAAAATTCATAGTTCATTTGAGTCTGAGCAGTATGAACAAACAAAAAAGTATTCTATACTCTAGTGGTCTTAGCTGTGAAGTGCCAGGAAATAAAATAAGAACAGATGCAAGCTAAGAAACTAGATAAAATAGTAGGCGACAGAACATAAAATGTAGGTGATGGCGGCTTCAGGGTCTATGATTGGGAAGCTGTCAGGGGAAAGGCTTGGGGGAAAGATGGAGAGAGAGATTTGGGTGAGGAATGAACAGAGGAGAAGCTATGAGGAGGAAAAGCGCTCAGGACGCCATGAATTGGCTCTTTCATTCACTGACAGGTTATTTATGATAGGGAGGTCAGGAAAAGGCCCTTTGGGGAAGTGACATTTGACCAGACATCTGAATAGGGAAAGAACAGGCAGGGGTGAGAAAGTGTGTGTGTGAAGGCCGGAGGTGGAACAGACAATGCCTACCTCAGAGTTGATCGAAAGAATTTCAGGTTACTCAAAACCCAACCATTGGAAGATGGTTTTGAGTTTGTTTCAAATAAGCTACTCAATTTGAAAATTGGTACACGTGCTTATTTTCAAAATGTTATTCTCATAATCAGCATGGTTTAGAGCTGAGGAGCCCTGGGCAGGGCACATACTTTCAGGTTCAACACAGCCCTACTAGGCCACTTATTCAGTCAAACACGAGGCTCCCAGAAAACACAAGCTTCTCCGTTGTTCACAGCACAGATTTTTTTTTTTTTTTTTTTTTTTTTGAAGAAGGATTGTGCCAGGATAGGTGGCAACAACAGACTTTTGCCAAGGACCAGCAAGCAACTGAGTTCTCCAGCCTCGTGGACAGAATTCTACTTTTCTCTGATCCCCTTGAGAAGTGACAAAGGGCTCGCCACAAACAAACATCCTTGTGCCAGACATTTACTGCAGTGCTGGGGGCTTTGCTTAAGAATTTTACCTTCTAAGCAAATGCTTGTTATTTCTGCAGCACTTCACAGCTTATCTCTCCCCTGAATAGCTCTGTGGGTCAGGAATTGCTGCCCTGTTTTATGGGTAAGGAAGCTAGAGCTTAAGGCTTAATCCAGAAATACGTGGTGGTATGCACCTACAGTCTCAACTACTCAGGAAGTTGAGATAAGAGATTTACTTCAGGCCTGGAGTTTGAGACCAGCTTGTGCAACAAACAAGATTCCTTCAGAAAGACAGATAGAGTGATAGGTAGAAAGGGCTGAGAGCAGAAGGGGGAGGGATATTTTTCTCTTGTGAAAGGGTTCAGAGTGATCCTTATCAGGCCTGGTAGACTGATGTCTTAAAGTGCCGGGCTGAGTCAAGGGTAAGAGTCCTGGACTTTGTTCATACCATCTAAGAGCAGATACAGGAAGCAGCTTGTATCTGACACTCCCAGGCACAGAGATGTGCTCAGGGAACCGAGGGGGATCATTCATCATGGGCCCAGAAGAAGCTGAAGAAAGGGGTTGTGTTTTGGTGAAGAGGGGCCAAATTAGGCAGTCATTCTGCTTCAACTTTCACTCAAACAGTTATTGACTGTGTTTTCTCTCTGAACACTACAAAAGGCCCTGAATTTTAGCCCAGAAAGTACAGCCTAAAGGCAAAAGGTCACTAGCTAGACACAACATCTCCATCCAGCATTTCTCTGCCCAGCTGCCTTCACGGAGGGGTTCTGTGGGGCGTGCTGGGGGGTTGGGGAGGGGGCGGGTCCCTCTGAGTGTTTGCAGAAGGCTTTAGGGGGAGATGGCGCCTTTTAAGGTGGTGGCAGGGAGTCAGTCACTCAGAGGATGAAATCCGAGAACTTTTTCAATGATATTTCACACAGTCCCGAACATCTATCTACTAAATAATAATTTAAAAAAGATCTCTTGCTAGCCCTCCTATCCTTGTAGTATTGTGTTCTGCCCTGTCAAAACAAAGCAAAACCAAAGGCAGGCAGGCAGGCAGGAGCTCTGTAAATACAAAAGCTCCATCTGGCCAACCCGCAGACGCTGCAAAACGGGACGCAAATCAACAGTCCCAAGTTAATTTTTTACAGGTATGTTTTAAGATTTAACTAAAACAAGAAACATATATATATTTATGCTCCCTGATTTTTTTTTTTAATTGTTTGGTTGGTTCGGAGGTGTTTTTGTTTGTTTTGCTTTGCTTTGCTTTGCTCTGTCTTCTGTTTCGTAATCTTTAAAATAGAATTGCCTCTCTTGTCTAATGAGATTTCGCCAACAGTTTGCCCATAACGTAACATAAATACTTGGTTGACTTCTTTAAATATTAAAATGGACAAGATAATGGAGGTTTCTGAAACTGGCAATCACTATAGCATAGTAAATAGTTTCTTAATGAGTTCATTATTTTGTTCACAAGCTTTTGCTGTTCATTTGATATCTGGACTCCTTCATATGGAGCTCCACGTCCTTTTACTATCAGAGCTGCAGAGAGGATCGACAAAGCCAGATATCAGTCGTTATTCTGTCTGGTTAGATAGAGGATCTCAGGAAAGATGACTAAGAGAAAATAGCTCAGTGTAGCTCAGTGATTGCTCCTCGCTTAACACATTCAAGGTCCTGGATTCATTCCCCGGCACCACAGCCGAGGAAGAAAATAAATAAGGCACACACTGGTCAGTTGTTGCTGCCGATGGAAGGGTTTGGCTGCAGGAACTTTGGGATTGTACAGTAAGAGGAACATGATCAAGAATGTCCACAACCGCACATACAAAAACTTCTTTTTATCCAAACCTGATTTAAAAGTAAATAGAAACCCCCCAAACTCATACACTAGGCCCTTAAAATATTCAACTTTGGCTGTTCTGAAGTCAGTTGGGGGGAGATGTCAATTAAATCACAAATGTAGTTTACAGGGAACAGCAAATGTTGTTTATGTTATCAAGTTAGTTTCAGAAAACCAGGTGAGGAGCCCAGAAAAAGCATAGGATAACCCCACAAGCTTAGATTTTTGAATTCGAGGTTAATAAATTCTAGGTGATGTCTGTTGTGTGGTATGATTTTTGCAGCAGTCCTTGGCCTGATCTGCCTGCCTGAGTACTCTTCCACTGTAAAACCCCTTCAGTAAAACCCAGTGATGTTAAACAAAATAGTAGAATGGCCCAGCTTGAGTGTATTCCACATATGTGTGTGTGTTAGAATGTTAGAAAATGTCATTTATCATGTTAAAGAAACAGTTATCCTCTTGCTCTCTTCTCGCTGGCTCCCCCTCATGCCCTTCCCCCCTCCCCCACGCGCTCATGGCCGGCCTCTGCTCCTCTCTCTGTCTCTCTCTCTGTCTCTCTGTTTCTCTCTGTCTCTCTGTCTCTCTGCCTTTCTCTGTCTACTACCCCCTCAACTCTTCTCCCCATGCCCTGAATAAACTGTATTCTACACACACACACACACACACACACACACACACACACACACACACACAAGAAAAAAGAAAAAAAGAAAAAAGAAAAGAAACAGAGTTATCACATTAGGTTCAGAAAAGGCATTAGAATAAAATACCCCTGCTGGATAAAACCAAAGGCATGTGCTGCGCTCTATGCCTGGCCCTAAGTTTGAATATTTTTAAAAGACTTTTTATTATTTATTTATTTATTTATTTATTCATTTATTATTTAATGTGCATCTGTGCCACTTGGATGCAGTGTCCAATACAAAGCCTCTTAGTAAAAAGTAGCCAGCCCCACCAATGAGCAGAAATACAAATGAGCTTGCAGTGATGGGCTGCTGATGTCGCTTACTTAGAATGAACAAGGCCCTGGATGTGATCTCCAGCAACAGAAAAACAAAAAAATACAGCTAAAATCAACACACAGAAAGCCACACTGAAACGGTTTCCAGCTTTGTTGGAAATCAAAGGCAAATGCAAACACAAATGCAATATCAAATACAAAATGTGAAGCGACAGAAGCCAGCACAGTGTAGAGACCAGGATGATGCTATCTGTCCAGCAAGGTGTGTACTCTGAGCTTTTAGGATTAGAGCTAGGGCCCTGGCAGCTCTAACAAGCTAGGCTTGCTCACCTACCCTCCATATGCCAATTAGGAGACATAAGAATGATAAACAACAACAACAAAAGTTTCCTCAGCGTGGCCACATTGAGAAGAGAAACAAAGAGGCCCTGTGTTCTTCCACCCACATTTTCTGGGTCCTGACATGGAAATCAGGTTTAAATAAAGAGCAAGGGATATGCATAAGTAAGCAGTCCTGGTCAATGTGTGGTCTAGCCCATCACTGCCCCGGCTTCACTGTCTCCTACAAAAGTGGTCTGACAAGTCCTCCGAACTGGGTAAAACCTGTTTCTGGGAGACAAGTTACCCGCTGGCTGGCCCTGCCTTCCAGCCTTTTCTTTTCCCAGCTTGACATTCCTGGGGAAATTCCAATCGGTGTTCTTAAAAGTCTGATAGCCAAACAGACATCTGTTTAATATATCTCTATTCCCGCTGAAGTTTGCAAACCTTATCTTTTGTTCTCTCAAATCAGGGTGAAGAGGAGAACTGACTTAACCGGAGCCTTTAATATGGACCCTGTTTATCTGAAGCACAGTCACCAGGACTCAGGTGAGCAGACATGCCCGCCAGTGCAGTCTGATTAGGGTTTTCTTCAGGGCTTCGTTGGAATGCTGAAGAAGCCCATAGCACCTTCCTCAGGACTAGAGAGGCTCTGTGCTCTCCTGACTTACTCTCAAAACTTCCGTGCTGAGTTGGGGGCAGGGGTTGGACTTCTCTGGCAGAGGCTCTCCTCTTCCCCCCAGTCATCAAGCGCATGAGTGACATGTGGGAGTAAGGACAGGAGGACTGTAGCCATCAGCCCCAGTACATGTACACGCATGTCTTCCAAGACAGAAAACACTTACAATATCGACTGTGCTGACGACTTTCCTAAAAAATTATGTCCACACCATCCATCAATACCATAAAGAAAGCAAAATAATAATAATAATAATAATAATAATAATAATAAATAATAAATAATAATAATAAAGTAAAGGAGGAAACCCGGGTAGGGAAAGAAAATGAAGAGAAAATATGAAGAAAATATAGGTAGGGCTGCTGGATCAATGCATATTTCTTCATTTGCTGGGAGATCTGTGTTCTGTGCCTGGAGCTGATTACCTGAGAGTTAAGGAGGCTCAGTGTCTGCACAGACTGCCTACGAGGAGGACAAGTAGGCAGTGAGAGAGAAGTAGTGTGTGGGGGGAGGGGGAGGGGGCACACAGACTCCTTTCAGAAGCCTGTAGCAGGAAGCCCACAGTAACTGGGGTGGCCTCTAATTAAGCCATGTGCTTCCCAGAGACCATGGCAGAAAGCAGACACAATGAGGTGTTTGAGCCACGGTGACGGTATAAGTCAGCCAGGCGGCCTCACCCGCCGGTTACTACAGTGAGAGGCCTTGTGCTTCTAGAAGCTAAAGTAAAGATGGGGCAGCACCATAGATGTGAACCTTTGTTGAAAGAAGCACATCGTGGTGGGAGCATGTAGCAAAACAAGTGCTCACATTAGGACATTTCATACGTCAGAGGGGAGAAAGGGGAAGAGAAAAACTGGTGGGCTCTCTCTCATAATCCATTTTTAATGCTCATCTCCCAGGACCTAAGACCGTCCTAACGGGCCCTACCTCTTAAGGACCCAAGCACCTTCCAATAGCACCACAGCAGATCTCCTCCTCCTCTTCGTTTTCTTTTCTTTCTCTCCCTCCCTCTCTCTCTCTTTCTTTTTTTAGCCAGGGTTCAGAGTTTCTCTGGCTGTCCTGGAACTCAATTTATAAACTACTCTGGCCTCAAACTCAGAGATCTGCCTGCCTTTGTCTCCTGGAGTGCTGGCATTAAAGGCATGTGCCACCACCTCCTGACTATAAACCACTTCTTTACAGTCACTCTCTACTAAAATTAGAGCAGTGGCTTAAGGTACTGGCAGAACTCTCCCTGTTACAGGGAGATGCAGGGACATTCTGCCACTGTCTCCTCATTGAATCTTGGTCTACAACGCAGCTGAATTCTTTAAAAAACACAAAGTACCACGTTCTATGTGCCTATTATCCTTCTTCGAGGGCCACAGCCTCCAATATAAAATCATGAGTGTAGGCTGGGGTCTGAAGGGTACCAAGAGAACAGAAACCCACATTTCCCTGACAAGTATTTCTATTCAACTGTGTAGCCAAGGATTATGGCCTCATACTTGCAATGGTCTTGCCTCCAGCTCCCTAGTGTTAGGACTACAGAAATGTGCCACCACACCCAGTTTATGATCCTGGGGATCAAATCCAGGTTTTCATGCATGCTGGGCAACCATTCTACCAACTGAGCCTGTATCTCCAGCCTGAGATTTTTATATAACAGAAAATGCTGACTTCTGCTGCCAAAAGAGGGAAATCATTGCTCTCATTAAGTGGGCTTTTCAGATATAATCTGTGTTAATAAAGATCTATTTTGCAAAGTGGAAAAAGAGTCAATGTTAAACTAGATTTCCTAATTCAACATTCCAAATGCAAATATTTCTGTATTAATTACTTTTCTGTTGCTACAATAAAATATCATGAACAAAAGCAACTGAGAAAAGTATTTGTTTTGGCTTACAGTTCCAGAGGGATAGTGTCTACTGTGGTGGGAAAAGCCTGACCACAGGTTAGGCTAGACAGGAACAGGTCACAGCCTCATCCACATACAGGAAGCAGAGAGAATGAGAAGAGGAAGAAGGGCAAGGCTATAAAAAGCCCACCCCCAGTGATGAAGTATCTCCAGCCAGGCTCTGCCTCACAAAGGTTCTATAACCTCCTTAAACAATACCACAAACTGGGGACCAAATGTTCAAATCTGTGAGCCTATGGGAGACATTTGTCATTTAAACCACAATTGTCAATATATTGTATTTCTCAGTTTTAAGCATTGCCTGATTTTATTGCTTTAAGGTCCCATTTACAAGCTGCCTACACCAAAATAAATCACAAAGGGTTAAAGATGTAGTAGGCACAGGAGACATAATAAGCAGTCCACGGCGTGTAAACAGCTGTAATCATAGGAACTTGCTGGTTTAGGGGAGGAGCTGGCACTGTTTCTGCCAGCTCTAAGTGATTGTACAGGAGCTCAGGTGTTGAGGCCGCTCTCCACTCAACTCCAGTGAAACAGGCTCACAATGAAGCAGATTTCCACCTGTGCTCTCCTCTCGCTCTAGAAGCCACTGTGTCTAAATCCTTCTCCTTAAAGCGGTCAGTTGTACCTTCCTTCCACTGTGTTTCCTGCAAGGAAGAAATGCTTTACAATTCTATTCATGGCAGCCGCTAGCTAACCCACAGCGGGGAAGATGACACTTGAAAGATGGCTCATCTGGCAGAACTACCTTTTCAATTTCCTTTAGTTCCACACAACTTGATTAAAATAGCTGAATGTGACTAACGGTACTGTATCAGATGGCTCAGGCACATGCGTTCCGAGGCGGCGACGTCAAACATTAATTTTCACTTATGAGTCATGTAGTTATGGCCAGGTACCTGGGGCCTTTGTGAGTCACTATCAGGTTATTTTTTGACACCATGCCACTGCCATCAAGTTTGTTTATGAGCTCCGTTGCTGACAAGGAGGCTCCAGAGGAAAGGTCAGAGTGTGGGATGGGAGTTGAAGACCCTGTCTCTGAGTCACTCAAAGGATAGGCTGAGACGGGTAGTGATGCACATCCCCAACATGGCTACTTTATCCTAGTTGAGAAAAGACCTAGACTTTCCTGAGGCCCAGTGGAAGTCAAGTAATTACTTCAGAAGTCCTGAATAGAGAACGTGAACCTTCCCGTGCAGTGCATAGTGTGTATATTAGGTTGTTCCAGCGGAAGCTGCCATGCTGCAGTTGCTATTGCCTAGAAAGCAGGGACTTGTGCAAGCTGCAGCATGCTTTGCTTGGCCTGCGTCTATGGGAGAGATTTCCAAGGTGCCTGCCTCCCTATTGTGCCCAGCAGGGCTGCAGCCAACCTTTGTATTTTCCTTAGTCTGTGTCCAGAACACTCTAGAAACTGTGGTTTGTGACTGACTCCTCAGAGGCTTTCTTCCTCATGCGGTCCTGGGATCTAGGGCTGTAAGCACCAGCGAACATCAGAGTGCTAAACAACCTTTTCAAAACCCATGTGGGGGGCACTGAGTTCAGGATAAGGAATCTGACTCAGAGTGTATTCATAGAGCAGCTGCTCTGTGCCAGATGCCAGCCAACATCCTTGAACATAGAGATGAAAACCACCCCCAACCCCCTTATTATTTGAATCATTCTTTGTATCACCAGCTCCATTAATAATTCAGTCTTCCGAATGTGTCCTGGGCATCCTGCTTTCAGGGACTCCCCTTTGAATCAGTTACCTTGAATGAGCCACAGAGAACACATAGGCCTAGCCAGTCCTTGGATAGTTTCATGTCGACCACAGAAGTCATCATTTATAACTGAAGCCTGGAAGAAGAAAAGCTACCTTTTCTTCTAATTGCCTCTCCCTAATGGCCGCTTTTTGTCTTTCTCTTTTCTCCAGGACTCATCACTGACTACAGGGTAAGTGAGTGGTCTTGCCCATTGTAATCCAAACTCTGAAGTGCCAAGGGCTCCCTACTGTGCTTCTGCCCTCTCCCCCTCCCACGTTCCTGAGCAGGAGGACACAAGAGGTACCTTCTAAATGTGTTCTGACAGACATATTAGGTGGCTTTTCGGTAGGCAGCTCTGTCACGTCCATCAGGGGTCTGTCTCCTCAGCCCACGTGGCCCTTTTTTCTGCCTTCTGCCTTGCTTGGGGCAGCGTCCTGGGGAGTGCTAGGGCAGAGTTAGAGAAGAGCCGGCCTCTTGGGTAGGAGAGTGTAGTCTTGGCACACTTTCCTCTACTCACTTTACTTCTTTCTCCATTTTTTTTTTTTTTATTCACCACAAATGTTTTCTGGATTTTAAAAACACCAGGTTGTCCCAGCTTTGCTCTGGAAAGGAATTTGGAACCGCAAGTAATGCTGGGAGGTTTCTTCCAAGAATAGAAGCCAAGCCAGGCCGGGAACACGAAGGGGCCCACTGCATCTGCTGCCTCTCTCGGAACATGAAGGGGCCCACTTCATCTGCTGCCTCTCTGACTTAAAAAAAAAAAAAATGACCTGGCTTTTTTGCTGGGTGGGGAGGCGGGTGTGCATGGTGAGCACAGGACACTATCAAAGCATCTTGTCCAAAGTAGTGTGTCTAAATTCTTGGGGCAGTATGTCAGTCACTGATAATAAGGGGTAGCAGGATTACCTCTCCTAGACACAGAGTACCCTTCCTCCTTCTGATGACAGCTGCAGGCTGGCAGGTGCAGGATACCAGGGAGGCTTCATGCTATCTTCCCCCAGGCCAGAGTTCCATGGACGCTTGTACTATGGGAAAAAGAAAAAGCCAGGACTTGTGCAACTATGGTATGCCAGGAGAACACTCCATTTTCTCCTTTAGCTTTGTACACGCCATCCCTATTTAGGATCCAAGTTACCTTTTAGAAAGCACAATTTAAGGGATAATATGAGAATAATATTAAAAGTAGTTTGAGGATAAGATCACTTAAAATCTTGTTATCCTGACGTTGCTGTGGGCTTTGGATTTGTATTACTTTTGTGGGGGTACTAATGCCAGACTTTTGAGAGAAAAAGCTCCCAATCTACGTTAAATAGAGCTTGGCAAGTCTGTAAGCAATTGTCAGCAGAACCTCCATTATTTTAAGTGGGCTTGGCATGAGGTCAGATGTCCCCTTCCCCACAATGGTACTTAAACTGTTCAGAAGCGAGGTGGAAAGAGAGAGAGAGAGAGAGAGAGAGAGAGAGAGAGAGAGAGAGAGAGAGAGAGAGAGAGAGAGAGAGAGAGAGAAAGGGAGGAAGAAAAAAAACAAAGAAAAGAAAAAGGAAACCTGCAAAATTTTCACATCCTATGGCCTGATTGTCTCATTTTGATTTTATACACTTGGTAAAATTGTAGGCCTGCTGCATAATAAATAATTCAAGAAAGCCAGAAGCCTTCATAAAGAAACAGTTTAATAATAAGGAATTAAACTAGGGAGTAAAGTAAGATGGTGCACACCTTTAATCCCAGTACTCAGGAGGCAGGGGCGGGAGGAAACTCCTAGCCTACCAACCTAGCTTACCAAGTGAGCCCATGCCAGCTGGGGCTACACAATGAGACTGTGTCTTAAACAAAAAGGAATTATACCATAGGCATACATGTAAAGGGAAAACATCGTATATATACATTTGGTGTTGTCTCAAATTTCATGTAGCTCACTTCCTGATTCAGGGAGGAACGACTGTTATTTAAAAATAAACTTTATTTTCCTAGAAGCAGCACTGAGCTCATTCTTAATTGTATCTAAGGCTAATTCTTAGGCGTATCTCTGATGGCAGGCAGTGGTGGAGTTTAGGGTGCTTTTCCCAACTGTAGAACACCACCCAGAAGGGAGACAGCTTTTTCTCTGGAGCCAAGGGACTAGATAAGAAGTAAAGAGCTCCCCTCCCCCAGCAAGCCCTTTGTAAGCTCAAGTAAAAGAATTTCAAAGAAAGCCAGGAAGTAGTGCAAGGCCATCCTCCGACAGGCCTGTGTCTCATGCCTGGCCTTTCCTACGTGCTTTTATTGCATTTCCAACCATCATCCATCACCATCAAGAAGAATGTGAGGAGCCAGTGTGAACAGCCTGTCAGCTGACCGTCTGGAAAAGCTAGGAGAAGCAGAGGCAGGCTTCTTTGGTAAAAGGGTATTAGGGGTCACTCCCCAGAGGTCAGTGAGACAAAGGCTCTGATACTGTTTCAGAGTGCAGTTTCAGTGCATCCAGGCAGAGAAAGGCAGACACACAAGGAGTTCAGCACCCTTTCTCTCTGCCTGGATGACCTCTTGCCCCCCACGGAAGCTGCCTAGGGCAGGACCACATCTTTCCTAGTTCTTCCTGGAGTGCCTCCTCTGGGGTGTACTCAGCAGACATCTGTGCATTGAAAATAGTAAAAAAAAGTTCAGTGCCTCTCGTTCAGTGTTTCTCCTGTCCCCATGTCCCCAGGATGTGAAGACAGCTTCTCCCTCTCCTCTCTCCCCAGCTCACACATCAAGTTGTACGCCATCCTGGCTGGGAAACGGGCATTCTATAGGAAACCGGCTGCTTCCAGAAGAAACCGACCAACTGAGAAGCTGAAAAGGAGCCTGGCTGTTTACTGGCTTCTCACTGACGAGTTCTTTATATTTTGTTTCAGCACTGGCAGATCCCACTGGGGCGAAGATTTCGCTCTTTGAAAATGTGGTTTGTTTTTAGAATGTACGGAGTCAAGGGGCTGCAGGCTCACATCCGAAAGGTGACTGCCTTCTTTGTTTATCTGAGTAATGTTCTGTCGGTCGGTCGTAGGAAACTCAGAAACGAATTCAGGTGTCTGTGTAAACACACACCATCATGCGTTACCTAACAACAGGGATAAGCTCTAAAAAGTACATCATGAGGCCCTTTCATAAACATGAGGACAACAAAATTTTCATATACAAGCTGAGATAGACAGTTTCCTACAAGGGACAGGCCTTTGGGGACAGAGGAATGGACGTGATAAGTTATTCTCCACCGGTGAAACGAGTCAATTCAAACCAGGTTTGAATAAAGGCAGGTTTCTTGGGAAGCAGCTCTGGGGCGGGTTCACTAGTCCCAAGGAACGAGGCGCCACGAGGAGGGAGACAGAGGGGAGGGGGAAGAGAAAGAGAGAAAGAGCATGCGCGTGCAGGGAGCGAGAGAATGCAGAGAGGGGGAGAAAAGGGGGAGCGAGAGGCCAAAATGTCTGGATTACATAGGAAAGAGCTTCTGGGGGAGGGGAAGCCCAGCCCCTGAGCTGGAAAGTTCAGGCTGGAAAGAGAGTGAGGACAGCCATGATCTGCTGTTGTCTGGAAGAGCGGTTTTTTAAGCACAGTGTTGGAATCAGGCTGTAGTTTGGGTCTTTACGATTAGGGCACTCACAAACTGGTCCTATGTATCTTCTAAGACACTTTTATTAGAATATAAGTTATCAGCTCTAGGAAGTTAATTACAAGCAGTGTGTAAATTTAATATTTTCCACATATCCATCCAGCAGCAGTTTTGACTGAGCAATACTTAATAGTGAGAACATAATGTTTTTCTTCCCCACTACCACCAAACAAAATGCAACAAGACAAGCAAGCAAGCAAACAAACAACAACAAAAAACAAAACCTCCCAAACTAAGAAAATCTTTGAGTTGGTTGAGAATGATACCGTCTAGTCCTTTTGTCTCAAGGAGGCTTCCTGGGCAGTATGGAACTTCTGTTCCAACAAGCCATTCAGGTCACTATGCTGTGCATTAAACTACCTTGAGGAACCATTGATTGTTCTAAGCCCTACTACCCTACTTTTTTTTTTTTTTCCAACAGTTAAGGCCTGAATATGAGCCAGGACTTGTCTGCCCATTTAGTCAGATGCAGAGGGCCCAGTGACTTCAGCTGAGTCCTTTCTAAGCCACAACATCATCTTGATGAGGCAAGCATGCCTGTGGTTTCCAGCCTGTGGTGGTGACAGCTTTCCCCTTAAGTCCCACTGCATTACCAGATGTGCAGCCAAAGGCAGAGGCTGAACGTCTCAGGCCCCTCTTCTATGACAGGATGCAGAAAAGCATTTGTTCACAGAGTACCCATCACATGCTATAAACTGGCATCTGTCCAGATCATGAAACCGTTGTAAGGAAATGTATGCAAACATCGAGTACTGTGAGAAGCTACACAGGGGAAAGAACTAGAAACCTAGAGTGTGTGTAGATTTCTAGATAGTCCCTGATCCAATTGCAAAGGGGATAAAGAGGGTGAGTCAACTTGTGTGTAATAAGAAAGAAACCCCGAGTGGTTTATCAGTCAAAGGTGGTGATGACTCTCAGTTCAGGACAACTCACTGTGATTAGCTTGTGCCAAGTTAAAGACACACCACACCTCTTTCGGGAACGGCCCCAATCCAGCTTTCACAGGAGACTATAGGAACTGTCAAAGATGGTGTTCCTAGGCTCGAGCTAACTGAAGATCATTTTAGTCCTGAATCTTTGGTGCCCTCTGGTGGGAAGACTTGAGACAATTGCTTCTATGGCGTTTGTGTCCGAACAAGGTTTGTGTGCTTCAGCTCCTCTAAAGGATGGGCCTTGTGGAAGCTAGTGCTGGGTGCCAGGAGGTTCCAATTAGCTAAGTGTGCCCTTGGACAGTGATCGAATGTTCATATGTGCTTTTAATCAGTTTTTTAATTCTTTAAACATCTAGATATGAAATAAGTTGGTGTGTGTATTCAATGCGATCACAGAGGCCTTTTTTTCCTTTTAATTATTTTATTATTTTGGAGATAGGGTGTCAGTATGTGGATCAGGTTGACCTCAGACTCACAGAGTCTTCCAGGTGCTGTGATCACACGAGAGGGCTCAAAGCTCTTGAATGTGGCAGGTAAGGGTGATTCCTATCTGTAAGTTGGAATAAGGCTGGGATCACTACCCCCACTTACTGCAGAAGTGATACCCCAGTGTCCACATCAGCTGAGTCCAGGTATGACTAAGCCCTTCGTTATGACACTTGTTCTTGTTGGGCTTCAGTTTCCAATCTATAAATTAGTAAGGCTCTATCACAATATTTTAAGCTATCATGAGGAGGTCAAGGTGGCCTTTTTTTTCTTTTAGAATCTTCAACTACTTCTTTATAATGTTTATTATAAAATTATAAAAGAAAGGGGGTTCCCAGTACTTAGAAGGCAGAGACAGGCAGATTTCTAAGTTTGAGGCCAGCCTGGTCTACAGAGTGAGTTCCAGGACAACCAGGGCTACACAGAGAAACCCTGTCTCGAAAAACCAAAACCAAAACCAACCAACCAACCAACCAACCAAACAAACAAAAAAAAAAAAAAAAAAAAAAAAAAAAGAGAAAGAAAGAAAGAAAGAAGGAAAGAAAGAAAGAAGGGGTTAAAAACATAGATCCATGGACAGAAGAAAATGAGTCCTTTTTTTTCTTTTAAGAAACTTGAATCCGCCGGGCGGTGGTGATGCACACCTTTAATACCAGCACTTGGGAGGCAGAGGCAGGTAGATTTCTGAGTTCAAGGCCAGCCTGGTCTACAGAGTGAGTTCCAGGACAGCCAGGGCTACACAGAGAAACCCTGTCTCGAAAAACCAAAAAGAAAAAAAAAAAAGAAAAGAAACTGGAATTCTTGTGGTATAGGGCAGATGAGTTTCTTCTCAGCATATGTGGGAAATACTGGTGAGGATGGAGGACATTGCTCAGCACATGTGAATGACTAATAGATGTGCAGCCCTAGAAGGTACTGGGTGGTCAGGGTTAGGCTTAAGTTGTGATGAGAAAGACAGCAAGTTTCCCTTCCCTTTTTCCAGCACGTGGAGCTATCTCATGAGTTTGAGTCCCTGGTACGCCAGGACCCTCGCTTTGAAATTTGCACAGAAGTCATTCTTGGGTTGGTCTGCTTCCGGCTAAAGGTATGTTATGCCAATTTCAGCCATCTTTGTTTTTGTTGAACATGATAAAGTATTATTCATGAAATCCACACGCAAAGTTGTGTACCAGTTGCCAAGGGCTACAGAACATGACCTGTGGTGCTAAGCAGGCCGTGTTGGCTGGCTGACTGGCCCAGTAGACTCTCCTCCATGGACTTGCTGCCCAGTTTCCTCTGATGTGATTGGATGCTTTCCTCTTGACCCAATGCCAAGAGTCCATCTAATACCTCTGGAACTGTAATCCTCTGCTGAGTTGTCTGTGGCCTCAGTAACCAGGTCACCTGTGGACACACAGCATCAGCACATCTGGGAACCGGGTTGATAAACAAACCCCACTGTCCCAGTCATCTGGCTATATATACCTCTGCAAGATTCCTACACAGAGGGGGTACCTAGGCTCTGTGTTCTCTTTGTGAGGGAAGCCTGCCCGGATCGGCATGGGAGTAAGCTATCTTTGCAGAGACTTACACAACCATGTTACTCAAAAGGCCCTGCTCATCTCTGTCTTATAAACGAAACCAGATGCTCTGGCCATTACTAAGATGGCTTTTAATAGGCCAACCGTTTTTATGTTTTGTTTTCTTCCTCCTCGCCTTCCTCTCTTCCTTTTTACAGTACTGGGATGAAACTCAGAGCTTCACAGATGCAGGACAAGTCCACACTAAGCTACATCCCCAGAACCTACCTCCTTTTTCTCCCTTTTTAAAAACGAAGAAACATTGGCTCCCAGATGTTACCCAGGCTGACCTGAAACTTGCAGTCCTCCCAAGTAGCTGGGTCTGCATGCCACTACACTTGACTGGAAGCTTCTGAATCAGTTTAAAAGGTCTTTAGGAGACCTCCTTGCCCAAGCGTAGACAGCAATCACGAGAAGGAATAATCTGGGATACATCATTTTCACGGTGTTGCATCCCATGTACCATCTCCTTCCCTCACCTTGATTCTTAAAGCTTTGAGATGAGATCTAAGCCTGGGAGATTCTAGAAGGATCAAGCACAAGTGTTATGACGTGAGTGTTTCAGAGGAGCCTCATGCTTTCTGCAAATACAGAATGTAATGTTTAAGGAAGATGTATAGAATGACCAAAAATGTGGGCCATAGGTAGCTTGTGTGGGATGCCTCAAGTATCCATGTCCCTGGAGTGTGGTGGGAAGCGGCAGGGCTACCAACATTGGCGTTGGTATTGTGCTGACTTCTTTGTTCCCCAACTATTTGTTTTCATTGCTGTGGGATGCTGCTGAAAGATATTGTTGGCTTTGTCGAATGCTTATATTTTAATTTTAATAGTTTTATTGAGATGTAGTTCATGTTGGCCATTAGCTTGTCTGTTTGAGTGATTTCTGGTGTAGCTATAGGGTTGTGAGGCCATCACCACAATATAATTTTTGAACATGCTTGTCTTCTTTAAAGACCTCTATATAATACTGCCTTTGTGGCTGTCTGCTTCACTCTTGACATGATGTTGTTGTCAAGGCTAAGACTATTGGTGGATCTGTATAATTTAACATTATACCAAATGTGCTTTGCCTCGGATTCTGTTCCTTTTCACACGCCTGGTAGTGTGCACTGCCCTCACACACAGAACCCTCCACACTCTTTGGCTAAGAAATCTTTTCTTCTGTGAACCATTGTTATCTCCTTGCCATGATTATGCCTTTTTCTTTCTTTTTTTTTTTTCTTTCTTTTTTTTTTTTTTTTTTTTTTTTTTTTTTGAGACAGGGTTTCTCTGTGTAGCCCTGGCTGTCCTGGAACTTACTCTGTAGACCAGGCTGGCCTCAAACTCAGAAATCCACCTGCCTCTGCCTCCTAAGTGCTGAGATTAAAAGCGTGTGCCACCACTGGCCGGCTTGACTTTTTTTTTTTTTCTTAAGGAAGCATATTAGCCAAACACTATTCCTTAATTTTTTGCCTATGTACCTATACTGTATGATTTGTCCCCCTTTCTTGTCTTTTCCAATTTGATTTTGCAATCCTCTCCATCCTTGATGGGTTCAACAAGGATATACTGTGGCTGTTTACTTATTGAGACAGACTCTCATGTAGCCCAGGCTACTCTCAAACTGGCTATATAGCCTAGGACTATCTTGAATGGATTTTCTCATCTTCATCTCTCAGAAGGTGAGGTTACAGGTGTGTACCACTCTGCTGACTTAAAGTAACATTCACTATACAAAATTTGTTTTTTTGACACTGGGGATTAAAACTAGGGTCTCACAGGTGCTAGGCAACGGCTCTACCACAAGCTACACTTTCTGACCCTTGTGACCCATTATTAGACATAAAGTATAAAACCTTGCAATGGCATAGTTACTCCTTCCTCCCTGGCCAGACTCCTTTTATCTTACTTATCTTATTTTTGCCTTTAAGAAAATGTATTTTAGGGCTGGAGAGATGGCTCAGTGGTTAAGAGCACTGCTCTCCCAGAGGTTCTGAGTTCAATTCCCAGCAACCACATGGTGGCTCACAACCATCTGTAATGGGATCTGATGCTCTCTTCTGGAGTGTCTGAAGACAGACAGTGTATCCACATACATGAAATAAATAAATCTTAAAAAAAAAAAGAAAATGTATTTATTTATTTTATGTATGTGAGTACACTGTGGCTGTCTTTAGACATTCCAGAATTGGGCATTGGATCTCATTACAGATGGTTGTGAGCCACTATGTGGTTGCTCGGAATTGAACTCAGGACTTCTGGAAGAACAGTCAGTGCTCTTAACTGCCAAGCCATCTCTTTAGCCCTACTTCTGCCTTTTCATTATTGCATCTCTGATTAATTCTGTTTGCTTTCTGGTCCAGCTTCATGGAAATCCTTTCTAACATAAAGCAATTGAAAATAGCACACAATTTTTTCCTAAATAACTGGCATTTGTTTTCTGTGTTATATGAATTTCAAGTGTGTGCTCTCACACTGAGGTCATATGTGTGTATGTGTGTGTGTGTGTGTACATACATATGCATAATATATATGTACAATCATCCTCTTAGTACCAAAGTTCATGTCTCCATCTTCCTTGAATAGGACCTTATTGTCCAGTTACAGCATCTACACCAACAATATGAATAGTCTGTAGTTCCTCTCAGTATAAACAAAAGATTTTCTTAGATGACACACTCAGACCCAAAGCTAGAGACATGTGAATTTGTCCAAGGCCAAGAGCAGTTTTCAGTATCCAGCAAGTGTTCAGCTACCATGGTGCAAGCAAAGGTAACACTTTCCTTTCCATGCATCCTCCTACCTATCGACCCTTAAAATCCAGAATAAATGCTCCAGCCTTGCAAGGGTCTTATGATTAGGGAGTGACTCCTGAAACCAGCCCCTGGTCCACTGTGGTAGACTGAAAGGCTTAGCAACTTGGAAGCCATTTCGTGACAGTTACAGGAAGGAGTAAAGAAATAGGCCAAGAGCAGCTACCAGCCTGTCTACTTGGGGCCCAGCTGGAAAGTGATGGCTTGCTGTGTGTTGTTTGATAAGGTCCTCTTATCTCTGGTCAGTCATTGGGAGTGGAGGGCTCTGGCCTCTCTGTCTCCAGCTTGTTGACTATTCTCTTTCTAGAGAAGCTGTATAGAGATTATTCATAATCCCCTATTCCCGCACTTACAAATGCCCTTTTGAGATTCTTCTGGGAAACAGCTAGCCTTGCCTGGGGTGCTCCATTGTCTCTGTTGTTGAGACCTCCTGGGGTTCCAATGTATCTAAAGCTGCTCTGGTGTACCAGAGACAGGGTCACATAGTTTATCCTCATCTATTTGCTGACAGCGCCTCCAGGGACCTTCATCTTTCTTAAACAAACTTGGAGGATAAGAAGGTCAACTTCTGATAATACAGACCATGGAGAAACACTATCACAGGGAGAAGTTTTCTTATAAATTCTTTAAGCTCATGTTAGTCATTTCATCAAACTTTCTGCCATCTTACACATAAAAGAAAAGTAAAGATGGTTTCTTTGTTGCTTTCTGGTCCAGCTTCATGGAAATCCTTTCTAACATAAAGCAATTGAAAATAGCACACAATTTTTTCCTAAATAACTGGCATTTGTTTTCTGTGTTATATGAATTTCAAGTGTGTGCTCTCACACTGAGGTCATATGTGTGTATGTGTGTGTGTGTGTGTACATACATATGCATAATATATATGTACAATTACCGTCTCTAGGTGTTACCAGACTTTGTGTTATACAATGGATCTGCTTTCTAATTCCCCCAGGGCTCCAATGAGTTGAACGAAACTCTCTTACAAAGAATAAACAGCGCCAAAAAAATCCACTTGGTCCCGTGTTGTCTCCGAAACAAGTTTGTGCTACGCTTTGCTGTGTGCGCTCGCACTGTGCAGTCTGCCCACGTGCAGCTGGCCTGGGAGCACATCAGAGATCTAGCAAGCAGTGTGCTGAGGGCCGAGAAAGAGTGAAAGCAGAGCTGCTTCAGGTAAGCTAGCTGTGCCAGGAACATTCTGTCTTCCCCATGGAGGCGTCAGGATTCCAGCTCAGACCCAGCATGGCCACTTAGTGCTAAGGGTCTGTGCAGTGAGGAAGAGAGCTGTAGCATAGTCAGTCAGGAGAAGCAGAAAGAATGGTATGTGTTAGGATTCTGCACAGTGAATTTGTATTCATTTCTGGGCGAGTACATATAATAGTGTATAGATCTTGCTGTATACTTTCCCTTCAGATTTCCCCAAACAGCACTGACCAAAGCAACTATCCAAATAAGCGTTAGCTACATGAAAACAGTAAATGGGATTTTCATGTGACCCGTCAGGCAAGACCAAAACTGCAATGGTAAGGGAGGGCAGGCAGGTTTCCGTGTTGCTTATCAGAGAGGAAGAATCACAGCCAGAGTAATTTATAAAATTTATCATTAGTGATGTCAGATCGGTAACATAAACTTCAGTTAAAATGATTTATTGTATTGGGTCACTGCAGAAACAATGTATTCCTTCTCTGAAGTCAATGTAGAAGTACAGAAAATTGTAATTGTTATTATTTCATTTTGTTTCTGTGGTGTCAGGAAAGGAACAAGGATCTCTGCCTTCTAGGCAGGTGCACTATCAGTGGACTACACTGCCAGCTCTCTTTATTTTTAAGTTAGCCTCTAAGTTCATGCTATTTTTTTTCTCCTATAGAGATCAAAAGTTGAAAAGAAGTTTATCTGAAAACTGGAAAGAGAAAAATAACTACCCACTCCATCTTCGTGAAATCATGGTTATATGTGGCGTCATGTGTGTCTCCAAAACTAATCAGAACTCCCTGATTGACTTTTCGGTGACTTGTCAATGAAGAAATATTTTCTATATTATCCAGGGAGAAGTATTTTCTCTGTGGAAAGTGAATGTCAGTGCCTCTAGCTTCTGTTCTTTGTGTGGCTGTGATTTCTGTTGATAATAAGATGTCTTTGTGCTCATAAAGTCACTGAAAAGCTTATAGAAATATTTTCCAGGGCAGTCTTTGGTCTTACCTTCAGACTATGGCTGTTAACTCGTCCTCTGTGTGGCTAAATACTTAATAAACAGCCCATGTGCAATACTAACGGTACTGAGTGAGTATTTTGTTTTACATTGTATCAGACTCATTCTTGTGAACTTGACTAACCCTTTCAGACATTTTGTCATCATGTGTTTAATGAAAGCCTGGTATATGTTAGTCACTGTTCAGAATCATTAACAACACTCAAATTCTGCTTAGATTTTATGAGTTCAATTTCTAGGTATTTACTCAAATAATCTCTGACCTTTAGATGGAATCATTTTGATTTTAGAAAAATGGTTTTTTTTTTGTAGATTTATTTTTAAGTGTGTGTGTATGAATGTGTCTCTGTGTGTGTATGTATGTATGTGTGTGTGAGAGTGTGCGTGTTGCTCAAGGAGCCCAGAAGAGGCTATTATATCCTCTAGAGCTAGAGTTATTGGTAGTTATAACCTATCTAATTGTGGGTGCTAAAAACCCAAGTGGGTTTTCTACAAGAGCAGTGTGTACTCTTAGCTACTTAGCCATCTCCCAAGTCCCAAAATATGTGTATTCATGTCCTTTGGAGACTTTAGAATTGTCAATGGCATTCACATGAGGTCCTTGTGTTATTAGCAGGTGTGGTGGTTTATATTGAGTACCTACTTGACAAGACTCTAGAATCATGGAGGAGACATGCCTCCAAGGAATTTCTTCTTCTCCTCCTTCTCCTTCTCCTTCTCCTTCTCCTTCTCCTTCTCCTTCTCCTTCTCCTTCT
>NW_022196905.1:18854685-18892055 GCF_008632895.1 Mastomys coucha
TAGACCAGGCTGGCCTCGAACTTAGAAATCTGCCTGCCTCTGCCTCCCAAGTGCTGGGATTAAAGGCGCAGGCACCCCCACCCGCCTCTCCAGGGAATTTCTGATTTAGGTTGCCTATGGCCACGCCCTGAGGGATTACATTGATTTTGTTACTTGAGGTAGTGAAAAATACCCTCAGTTTGAGTCCTAGACTGCATAAGTGGGAGGCAGGGGTTTATCTAAAGGGCTGGAGTATTTCTTTCTAAAACTATCTGAATCTTTAGGGAATAGAGTCTAAGATCTCAGCTTAAGTTCAAACCCAGGAAAGATACAGTCTTGTCTATGACTCATTTTTAGCGTATCCACTGTCTTATTAGCGTTTCTATTGCCATAATAAAACATCATGACCAAAAGCAACTATAGAAGGAAAAGGTTGATTTGGCTCACACTTCCACATCACAGCCCATCAATGAAAGAAGTCAAGGAAGTAACTCAAGGCCGGAACTAATGAAGAGGGCCTGGAGTAATGTTGCTTTACTCAGTTTGCTTTCTTACAGTAATGAGGCCACATCAGCCTAGAGGTGGCACTGCCTACAGTGAGGTTAGTCTTCCCACATAAGTCTTCAGCCAAGAAAATGTCCCACAGGTCAATCTAGTGAGAGCATTTTCTTGATTGAGGTTTCTTCTTCCCAAATGACTCTAGCTTGTGTCAAGTTGATACCAGCACGTCCCATCTACTGGCCTTTCTTCAACTTGGTGCTCAGACACCAAAATACTCAGTCCTAGAAACAGGAAGAGCTTCCTCCCAGTTAACAAAATCATACACCAGCACTTACTAGGTGCTGTTATCCATATTTAAAAACATCAACTTAGCCAGGCGGTGGTGGTGCACGCCTTTAATCCCAGTGCTTGGGAGGCAGAGGCATGGTGGATTTCTGAATTCGAGGCCAGCCTGGTCTACAGAGTGAGTTTCAGGACAGCCAGGGCTATACAGAGAAACCTTGTCTCAAAAAAAAAAAAAAATCAACTTAATATTCATTTAAAAAAATTCCATGAGGTAAGCTACATTACTATCTTCTTTTCATAGATGAAAAAAATTGAGGCACTGTGAGGTTTGATGACACATTTCAATGTCACAGAGATAACTGGCACCTAAGTTAGGGATGCTGTCCAGGCAATCTGGTTCAAGGACCCACCTTCTCTCCTATTAAACTGTGTGGCCACCTGCAGCATGGACTCCCCACCACTAACCTTGTGCTGCTTAATTTTTTATCAAGTTGATTCAAACTAGAGTCATTTGGGAGAAGGCAGCCTCAGTTGAGAAAATGCCTCCCTCTGACTGCCTGTATGCCAATCTGTGCTGTATATTATCGATTAACAATAGATGTAGGAGGGCCCAGCCAGCTGTGGGTGGTACCACATTTGTGCGGGTGGTCCTAGTTGTATACAGAATGAAACCAACCTGAGTAAGCTGTGAAAGTAAGTCAATGAGCAGTGTTCCTCCATCCCTCTGCTTCAGTCCCTGCCTCCATATTCTTGCTTTGAGTTCCTGACTAGACTTTCCTTGATAATGGACTGTAAGTTGTAAGATGAAATACCCTCTTTCCTCCCTACCTTGCCTCTGATCATGTTATTTATCACAACAAAAAACAAACTAGGAGAGAGTCTTCTCAGAATAGGTGGCAGTGGGAGACATTTGGTGCTTATGGGACAAAGTCCATATTATCTGCTGGGGTAAACCTTGCCTTTGATCCCAACTATACATTATTCACATAGAATTCAGTATTCCAAAGCCAGGCAGGCACAGTGCTACAGGCCTTTAGTCATAGTGCTTAGGAGCCGGAGGCACACAAGCAGATCCTTTGAGTTCAAGGCCACCCTGATCTACAAAGTGAGTTCTAGGACAGTCAAGGTTACACACAGAAACCTTGTCTTGAAAAATCAAAACCAACCAAACAAAAGAGAATTGAGAATGCCCAGACGTGTAGCACGTGCATTTAAATCTGTGCCTACTGCAGTTGCTCATTGGAGCACGGCGACCTCTGGTGGCAGTGATGCTAGCTGTTAGACCTCAGGTTTTTGCTGATTACAGGCACCTCTACCTGGAGTGGAGAAAGCCCTAGACTTATCTGGACACAGCAGAAAGCCAACAAAAGACTTATCCTGGAACATCTCTTGTCTAGAATGTAGCAAAGAGCAGTCTTCCAGGAACTGGAGATCCAAGTCAGGCTGATTGAATACCAGTCAGCATACAGAAAAGCCCGAGATAGAAGGACATGGAGCTGCCACCTCGTGGCAGATCATCATCTTGAGTACAACAAGGGAAAGGGATATAGGACAAGACCCCAAGGGAAGGCAGTACTGGACTTTTAACTAGGGAATCCAATTGATGGTATAAACTGAATATTTACATATAAACTGGTATAAACTGGTATTACTGGTATTCTACTCAGAAAGTCCACATTTGAGGAAACATGGTACTTATCCAATAGTATTCTGGCCTAAAGATTGCTTTATTGTTTTTTTTTTATGAATAATATAAATTCCAAAATATTAATACTGTTTACTTCTTTGGTATCAAAATCTGTTTCCTGAGCACCTCTCTCTATGTGCCATAACATACTCTTGTAAAAAGTAATGGGAAAAATAATACAAAATTACTAGCAAAGTAAGTTGCTTGCATAAACTGGTAGTATTTGAAAAAGGTCTTTTTAAAGAAACGTGTGTGGTTCCCTAAAGCAGACATGCAATAAACAGTCAGGAAGAATTATGGCATGCCCCCATAGCCTGCTCAAACTAGAAGCAGAAGAATCCACACATGGACCAGTTTTTCCTAAACACAGGAAATTCACAGCAGCCAGAGGCCAAACTACCTCAGCTTGATTAAGTCCCTCTGCTCTAACCTCAATAAGAACAGTGAGCCGAAGGCGCCTGATATCAACCTGTCAGCTCCTTTCCAACAGCCTCGGCTCCCTGCTTGCCTAAGTTCACCCTTCTGTTCCTGCCCGGTACAAGCTCTCGTTCTATTTTGTAGAGTGAAGGTTGCCCCATTCAGGAATATAAAGGCTAATGAGAACTTTGTCAGACTTGTTAAAATTCTCCCTCTGGTCGTAGGGGAGAGCACCAGCTAATGAAAACGTTTCATTAGGACTGTATGTTCCATTCACGTTAGGCTGCCATGGACCGTGTATCTGAGGAATGGCTGGCTACATCTCCAGTCTTCATTGGGCCTCTTTCACCAAGGCAGGTTTGAAGTGGATTTCAGGAGAAATCCAACCATATTCAGGGAATTTCGGAGAAAGAACCAGATTTAATTTTGCCCCATCTTCTTTCCTATCTCTACAACAGTCCACTTTTCGCACTGCCTACAAACATATTTCTAAAAACGTTTATTATTGTGTGTTTGTGGGAAAGGGACGCATGTCTAGAGGTCAAAGGACAACTGTGTGGAGTTGTTTTTAATCCTTCCACTTTTTCATGGGTTCTGGAAATCAAACTAAGGCCACTAGGCTTGCACAGTGAATAGCTTTACCCAAGACATCTTGCTAGCTCCCAAACATAGTTTTTCCGACAGAGGCTGCATATTATTTGGGAATCATTTTATTTCTCTGATCAAAACAAACTAGCCAATTGAACTGTACATAGGCATTGTCTGAGATTATGTTTATAAACTCATGGATACATAAACAAGAAGAAGCTCTTCTACCAAGGAAGGGTTCTGTCTGCTTAGGTGGCAATTTCCTTCTTGCAGGTCCAATAACTTCTGCCCATGAAAAAGAGTCTACCAAGCAGTTTGTGCTCTCAGTCAGCAAATTTACTACTTGCATAGCTTAAGCCTTCAACTCTTCCACAGTATACATTGGGTTGTGATCCTAACAAAGCCAATTTTAAAAAGACGACAGGGAATAGTGTGGCTTTTTGCAGGATTCCAGGTCTTATAAAAAAAATAATTAAAAAAACAAAACAAAACAAAACAAAACCCAGACTCAGTAGGAAACTGAAAGGCAATTTTGAATTTAGGGGAAAAAATAAGACAAGCTAGACATCTCGGCAGCCTCTGGAGGAGGCAGACGGATAAGAGGAAAAGAGAAGACCATGCTTTTGGAGTTAAAGGTCAGAAAAGCAAGCAGGCTCAACAATGCAGGCCTGGGAATGGCTGCATGGGGTAAGGAAGGTCTTCAGCCTGATTGAAAATGCCCAGAGCCCTAGGGTTAGGAGTTCTGGCCAGTATTTGAAGGAGATAGAATGAAGAAAAGTTAAGTTTTTCCAGTGAAAACAGGCAGGCTTAGCAATGAGGGCTGTAGACAAAGAAACCAAAAAAAAAAAAAGAAAGAAAAAAAAAGAGCACACTCCCCCTCCCCTCTCTGACAATCAGCTCCCGACTGCTTGGAGCCTGACCCAGTGGCTTGTTATGCCTATACAAACAATTAAGAACCTAACCCTTGGTGACCTCTCCCCAAATTGCAAGCTGTCTTGGCTGGTAATAGAGAGGTGGGGGTGGGGTGAGGTGGGGCCCAAAGCTATGCGGGGAAAGTTCCATCGGTGACTCCAAGCTTGTCCATATGTTTAGCTACCTACGTTTAGTTAAAAAAAAAAAAAAAAAAAGCAGTTTTTCCGTTCTTACTGGATCCCTGCCAGCTAGTGCTTCGGTAATCCTGGTATTCCGTCTAAGGCTGGCTGTAGCCTTTATCAAATCTTCCTGAATTCTATTTGATAGCTGCTGATATATTTGATAGTTAGGGATGGAGAGCGCCGGAGCTGGCAGGCTCTGGAGTGGCGGCCGGGAGGCGAGACCTCCTCTTCCCCTACAACCCGGTCGGTTTCGCCCTCCCGGGGAACTCCTGCACTCTAGGATCCTGAGCTTTCTTTCCCCTCTCACTGCCTCTGCCTACTTTGCGGCACCTAGCTCGGCAAAAAAGAACATAGTAAGCCTGCAGTGAACCGGAAGCGAAGGGACTGCTTAGGTCAAACCATCGGCACAGCGCGGGATAAATCTCCCTCATAGAGCGCGGGCGGGAAACCCGAATTCCCGCCTTAGGGCCTGGGCGGCGACCTCAGGCCTCCCGAGACCCCGCCCTCACGCTGCGCGCCGCGCGCGCTCCGCGGCCCCTACTCATACGCGCCTGCGCAGCGCGGGCCGAGCACGTCACTTCGCGCAGGCGCACTTCGAAGGGCGCGCTTTTCGGTGGCTGCTGTCCCGGCAGGGAGCGCAGGTGGGCGCCGGTAGGCTGTTGTTCTCCGCTAGGCCGGCGGGCCGAGGCTGTGGGTCGCCACGCCGGGCGTCTACTTTGGTTTTGTTTTGTTCTGTCCGTTCTTAGACTCGGGTCTTCAGAGAGGGTGGCCTTGGGAAGCCCGCGGCGAGACGGCGCTGCGGCTGGGGCTGAGGGACGCCTTTGGGTGTGACGGTTTGGGGATTAGTCAGCCCCAGCTACCTCCCGCTAGGACTGCTGGGAAGGCTATAGCCGGTTTGCCACCTAAATGTACTCATTTTGAGTACCCGTGCTTTCGACAATACTAACACAGGTGAATTTTCCCCGAAAATCAGAAATACCCCAGTATCTGAACTTGACGCCCCAAATAACATCCTCATCATGAAACTCTTTTTTTTAAAATTCATTCCTGCTCAGAAAATATTATCTACAGTTAACCTTCTGGTTATGTAGCTAATGTATATATTAAGTATACGTGAGTCGTATTTAGAGTAGAGGCCCCCTACATGATGTATGTGTCAATATCTAGAAATCAGACACACTTCTGACCCCAAGCATTTGGAATAGGATATTTTTCAGTTGTAATAACTGCTTCCAGGCCATGCATAGTCGCTATGGCCTGAGGGGGGACCTTCCAAAGAGGAAAAATAATTCATAATCTCTTACCATATTTCTAAGTTCTGGGGATTCTGTAATGCTTTCAATAATTACAACAACCTGTCACCGTCAGCTAAATAATGGTGCACACTGCTTCTCCCCCTATCTCCCTCAGATGAAAACAGACGTAGTTTAAGAGAGTCACTGCTGAAAGAGCAGATTGTGCATTCAGAATTCAGGGCCTGGGAAATGGCTTAGTGGGTAAAAGCTGTTGAGCCCGAGGACCTGAAGCCTGGGATCCCTAGGAACTAACATGGTAAAAAGAGAAAACCCAATTCCTGCAAGTTGCCCTCAAACCCTTCCTCAATAGATAACAATTAAAACTTTTATGTCCAGTGTCTAAAGATAGGACTTACAGCTTCAGAATCTGTGCTCTAAATTCCTATGCTACTTTGCCACTAGTAAACTAGAGTTCTCTAAAGTTCAAAAATGATGTCTGGCATATAGTAGGCACTCCAATTTTTAATAATTATTTTAGTGGATACCATGGACTAGGTACTGAAGAAAATCTAAATACAACGAAAAGTAGTTCTTGTTTGCAGAAGCCACCTGTCTAGTTTGAATGACCAAAATATTCATAATCAGAAAACTAACAAAGTAAAGAAAATTGGAATGTAACTCAGTTGCCCATACTTTATAGATTTTATCAAGAGCACAAAGGTTGAAATGACTTAGAACTGTTAGACAGGTCAGTACCTGTGTCATTGAGCAGTGGCAACAGACTGTATTTGGTTGTATGTATGTGTAGTTGTAGGATATAACTGACTGGAAAGGAAGTAAAACGTGGGAGATGACTTTTGAATAAAAAGATGGTGGTGAAAGAGGACAATTTTTTTTGAAAATGACTAGAGTTGGTGATTTTAGTTGATAGATTGAAATGAAGCTATAAAGATAATTATAATCATTGTGAACCTTTGTGGTTGATATTTTCCAAGTTACCTCTCCTTCAGGTTCTGGTGTGGTATAATGGAGAGTAAGGTTAAAGCAGATGAAAGCAGGGTTACTTACTTGCCTCAGAGCTGCTGTTCCAGTTTCGATTTAAGTTACAGTTTCACTAGATGTTAAGTTTCCTAGTATTATAAGCAAAGATGTATGTATACCTACTTATAATGTGCTAAATATTTTACATAGCGTTGCCAGAGATAAAAGCTATATTAACCAGACAGTAGTAGTGTACCCCTTTAGTACCGGTGCTCCGGAGACAGAGACAGGTGAATCTCTGAGGTTGAAGGCCAGCCTGGTCTAACACAGTGAGTTCCAGGGCATCCAGGGCCACACAGAGAAACCCTATCTCAAAAAACCACCACCACCAAAGCTATATTAAATATAGCTCACATAAAAAGTATTGGTTATTTAACTATATTCTTTTGTTTTATCATAATACTTAGGAAGTCAAAAGGTTTTCTTAAAATTTTTTTTTCATCTTAGTATTCAGGCAAACAAATTGTACATTACAAAAATAGTTTTTGCATTATTTAATGGTAAGTGGAGCATATTTGTGCCAAGCTGTGCATGTGGACAGTAGTAGGGGACTACTTTCAGGAACCATGGGGATCTTGAGAACTTAAGTTGGCAGGCTTGTGCTTAGCCATCTCCTTGGCCTAATTGTATAGTTTCCTAAAATTCTTTATAACAATGTGAAGGGGCTTTTGAGACTACATCAGGAAAAATTGAAATAAAACCCCTAATCTAGTAGACTTTTTGGATTATTCTTGGAGTTCATTTTTTTTATAGGTTTTAATTTAACACTGAGAAATGGGGAAAATTTGGAAGATTTGTGGCATCATGCTTCAAGTGTTTATTCATGATAAGTCATTAAAAATATTAAACATGTCACCATTCATCTTTATGTTTCATGCAGCTCAACCTGTGCTGATAACATCAAGAAGTATTTAGTACCTGGTAAAGTACATAGTGCTTCACGTGGAACTTGGCCTTGATTTCTGGCCTTGGTCATAATCAGCAGAGTTCTCTCTAGTGAGTCAGTTCTTTAACTCTCAGCTCAGTTTCTACGTTTGTATAGCAGGGATACAAGTCTTCAAATCATTTTCATAGTCACCTGATTTGATTCTCACAATGGTTCCTTCAGAAAAATTTGAACATCCAAAAATTGTAAGTGACTAGCTTAGTATTATCTGGTTTTTCTTAGAAAACAGCCTTAAGATTTAAAGTTTCATTATGGCATCTTCATACTTAGTTTTGACTTGTTCCACCCAGTGCTGCCTCCTACCCACCCACCCTTTTCCCCTGTTCCTTCCTTCTCACTAGATCCCTTCAGCCTTCCTATTACTTGTCCCATTGCCCTTTTTCCTTCCTCCCTGAAGACAGCCACCTCCTCTCATGATCACCTTCTATATCCATGGTCTACAATTCATGCATACACAATATATATATATATATATGTAAATGCATGCATATGCAAAAACTCTTTCTACTTTCCTATTTCATGATTCATTGCACTATTTCTCAACTCCCTAAAGACCACAACCTCTTCTCATGATCCCCTTCTAGTTCTGACCTATAAACACATGTAAATGTGTGTGCACATACAATTTCTAAATCTAGATTCTGGATGTGAGAGAATGAGATATTTGTCTTTCTGAATCTGTCTTATTTTGCATATCATAAGATTTTCAGTTGTATTGACTTACTGCAAATATCAGGATTTCATTTTTCTTTATGACTACATAGAATTCCATTGTGTATTTATACATCATCTGTTGATGAGCATTGAAGTTGTTTTGTTTTATGGCTATAAACATGGATGCACTAGCATTTCTGTGGTGTGTGGACTTAGAATTCTTGGAGTATATACCCAGGAGTACAATATTCAGTTTTTGTTTTTGTTTTTGATAAGCCTTTATGTTGATTTTTCTAGTGGCTGAACAAATTAGTATTTCCACCACTAGGGAATAAGAGTTCCTCTTTTCCTACATTCTTCACAGCATTTGTTGTCATTTGTTTTGTTGATGACAACTATTCTGACTGGGAGATAGAACCTCAAGATAGTTTTGTGTTTCCCTGATGACTAAGAATGTTGAACACTTGTGCAAGTATTTATTGGCTGTATTTCTTTTGAGAACTGTTCAGTTCATTAGAACATTTTTTTTGATTGGAAGATTGAGGGATAGTTTTTTCAGTTCTTTATATATTTAGAAGGGGTATGTGTATGTGTGCATGAGTGTGTACATTGTGGCCAAAAGAAGGTGTCAGATCCTCTAGAGCTGGAGTCATGGGTGGTCGAGAGTAGCCATGTGGTTGCCCTGTCCTCTACAAGAACAGCAAGTGCTCTTAACTGCTGAGCCATCTCTCCAGCCACCTTCACATTCTCATAGAATCTTGTAACTCTGGTCTAGGATAATAGCTTAGTCTCAACGAAGTGCTTGCTGAACAAGCATGAAAATGAAAGTTTGATCCTCAGAGAGTATGTAAGAAATCTCGACAGGAAGTATGGTGGCAGGTACTTGTAATCATGCTGGGGAGGACAGGCGGTCCTTGGTGTTTACTGTCCAATCAACCTATAACCTATTTGGCGAGCTCCCATTCAGGGAGGGACCTGTCTCCAAAAGCAAAGTTGACAGTGCTTGAGGAATCATCTTCTCCACCCCTCAAGAGAATATTTTTGATTCTTTTGTATTTAGTAAGACATGATAAATGGCCTAAAAAGTGATACAGTTAATAGGAGATTCCATTGGCTGCTGAGAATTTTTTTTTTCCTGCTAGATACAGTAGCTTGAAAATATTTGTTGAGTCTATTTCATTTTTGGTGTAGGTTATGTCTGAAGTTTTTTTGTTGATTTGTTTGGATGACCTATCTCATGAGAATGGGAAATTGAACCATTAATTAATTTTAAGTCCTTTTGTGCATATTCTTTCTTTTTTCTTAGAAAAAAGATTTACTTATTATTATATGTAAGTACACTGTAGCTGTCCTCAGACACACCAGAAGAGGGCATCGGATCTCATTACGGATGGTTGTGAGCCACCATGTGGTTGCTGGGATTTGAACTTGAGACCTCTGGAAGAGCAGTCAGTGCTCTTAACCACTAAGCTATCTCTCAAGCCCCTGTGTATATTCTTGTACGTATACCTGTGTATGGAGGCCATGTATCCATATTGGGTGTCTCCTGTCACTTGTAACTTAATCCTTCCCTTCTTTAAGTTGTTTATGAAAGCTTTTGGGACAGAGTCTCATGCATCGCAAATTGGCTTTAAACTTACCATGTAGCTGAAAGTGGTGACCTTGAACTTCTCTTGCTGAATCTACCACCCAAGCACTAAGATTATAGGCATGCATAGTTATACCTAGTGTATGTGGGCTGGGGATCGAACACTAGGATTCAGGCATGTTAGTAAGCAGTCTACCAACTGAGTCACATTTCCCAAGCCCCTTTTTTTGGTTACCTTTAAGTCCTTGCTGCTTAAACCCATGAATATTTTCTCTGTAGGAAAATAACTTTATAAGTAAAACAGTTTAGCATCTATGAGATCATTTGGTTGTCCTTAATCTTAAAAACTGTAAATGTATCTTTGTGTCATGAGTACTTGAAATACATGATTAACTAGATGTTTCTTTTACAAGTAAATAATCTGTCTTTATAAATGAACCTTAAAAATTTATTGTACTTTTTTTTTAGCAGAGTTTTATACTTTTGTTTTCTTCTTGATACTGACTTGCCTTCAATTTTGTCTTGTGTTATAGAACCTTTGATATGGAGATGTCCAGCTCTAGGTCTGTGCAGGTGGATGAATGGCAGAAGAATTACTGTGTGGTTACATCCAGCATATGTACACCAAAGCAGAAGGCCGATGCATACCGTACACTATTACATCGAATTCAGTGTGCATATGCCAACTCCGAGATCTCTCAGGTCTTTGCTACCAACCTGTTCAAAAGGTATACAGAAAAATACTCTGCAATTATTGATTCTGACAATGTTGTAACTGGCTTGAATAACTATGCAGAGAGCATTTTTGCTTTGGCAGGATCTCAGCAGGCTGACAGTGAAAAGTGGCAATCTGGATTGTCAAAAAATAATGTTTTCAAAATGAGTAGTGTACAGGAGATGATGCAAGCTGGCAAGAAATTTAAAGAGTCTCTGTTGGAACCTGCTGATGCATCAGTAGTCATGTGTAAAGAGCCCACTATCTTTGAGGTTCCTCAACTTAGTGTTTGTGGAAGTTCTGAAGAGGCTGACCCATTATCCAGTTCAGCTCATGACACAGATAAGACCCAACCCATTCCAGGGAGCAGTCTGAGATGTTCCCCTTCCCAGAGTGCTCTGCTGCCTACAGCAACTAATACCACAAAGACAAGTCTCACCTCCTCAACATCTTTAGGTAAGTCAACTACTGCAACATTTCACAGGACACCGTTATTTGGAAACACTGAAAAGGAAACTCAAAGCTTTCCTAAAACCAGCACAGGACTAAATATGTTCTTATCTAATCTGTCTTGTGTTCCTTCTGGTTGTAAAAATCCTCGAGAAAGGAAGGCTTTTAATGACTCGAACACCATTGACATGCTTTCCAATCCAACACTGAATAAGGCTCTTAGTAAAACAGAAGACTGTGGCCAAAGGGAAGATAATAGCCTGCCTACCTTTAAAACTGCAAAAGAACAATTATGGGCAGATAAAAAAAAAAAGGGCCATCAATCCCAGCATACATCTAAATCTTCTAATGGTGTTATGAAAAAGTCTCTGGGAGCTGGGAGATCGAGAGGGATATTTGGAAAGTTTGTTCCTCCTGTATCTAATAAGCAAGATAGAAGTGAGCAGGATGGAAAGGTGAGGCACAAGTCTAGTAGGGCAGGGTCTACAGAACCAGCATACCTCACTGATGATCGTCTGAAGAATGTAGAGCCACGCATGGTTGAACTTATTATGAATGAAATCATGGATCATGGGCCTCCAGTACATTGGGACGATATTGCTGGAGTAGAATTTGCCAAAGCCACAATAAAGGAAATTGTTGTATGGCCCATGATGAGGCCAGATATCTTTACTGGATTGCGAGGCCCCCCTAAAGGAATTCTGCTCTTTGGCCCTCCAGGGACTGGTAAAACTCTGATTGGCAAGTGCATTGCTAGTCAGTCTGGAGCAACATTCTTCAGTATCTCTGCTTCATCCTTGACTTCTAAGTGGGTAGGTGAGGGAGAAAAAATGGTCCGTGCATTGTTTGCTGTTGCAAGGTGTCAGCAGCCAGCTGTCATATTTATTGATGAAATTGATTCTTTATTGTCTCAACGAGGAGATGGTGAACATGAATCTTCAAGAAGGATAAAAACGGAATTTTTAGTTCAGTTAGATGGAGCAACCACATCTTCTGAAGACCGGATTCTTGTGGTGGGAGCCACAAATCGGCCCCAAGAGATTGATGAAGCTGCCCGGAGAAGATTGGTGAAAAGGCTTTATATTCCCCTCCCAGAAGCTTCAGCCAGGAAACAGATAGTAGTTAATCTCATGTCTAGGGAGCAGTGTTGCCTAAGTGATGAAGAAACAGAACTGGTAGTGCAGCAGTCTGATGGGTTTTCTGGAGCAGATATGACACAGCTTTGCAGAGAGGCTTCTCTTGGTCCTATTCGCAGTTTGCACACTGCTGACATTGCTACCATAAGTCCAGATCAAGTTCGACCAATAGCTTATATTGATTTTGAAAATGCTTTTAAAACTGTGCGACCTACTGTGTCTCCAAAAGACTTGGAGCTTTATGAAAACTGGAACGAAACATTTGGTTGTGGAAAGTGAATATAGCGATTGAAGGGAGAAGCTGCCGTCTAATAGTACCTTTAGCATAGGAAGCTTGGTGTGCTACTTGTATTGTTTTGGAGTATATCCTGAATTCTGTGCCTCAGATTAGAATGATAACAGCTTGACTAACTGATTGATGTATTAGTATGTTGTATTTGCCTTCCAGTTATTATATGGTATATAAGCTCATTTCATTTAAATAGAATGACCTTTTGTTTCTAAGTGAATTCAAATTAGAACTTTAGTCTGGTAATAATAAACTTTGTTAGTGTAGTATTATTATGTCTTACATTTGAAACAGCATTGCATTCTTGGCTTAGAGTTAAGATCTTACCAAAGACTGGAATAAAAGCAATAGAAAATAAACTATATTAACCCATGCTGGTTTGTAACTTGTTTCGTGGGCTTTTTTTTCATATCAAAATTAACTAATAAAAACATGTTAGGAATAGCAAGATACATTCTTGTATCAGGGATGTAGCCTGCCTCAAAAGGTGATAATTGTGGTTTTTTTCAAGGGATCTGGAAAGTTTTCTATTACTATTTTATCTGATAATTCTTAAAAGCCCCATTTCAAACTAAGTGTTAAAGAGAATAAAAATTTTTAGTTTATTACTATTTTGACAGAGTTGCTTAATTTTGCTATAATTTCTTTCAAATTACTTGTTTTAAAACAGTTCTGTATACAACATATATGCATATGATTTTCCTATGCTTTTGTTGTCTGTTGTTTTTCCCCTCCAACTGGTATGCAGCTTTGTTGGCATGAACCATTCTCCCTGAATCAGTTCCCCAAAGCAGTGTTATTTCACACCTGTGCCACCATGCAGTTAGCCAGTTCCTTTTCTTTAAAGTTTATCATCATTTTGAGTACTATTATAAATGTCTACAGAAATCTTGCCTTACACACTGTTTTGTTTGGTTCTAGATTGGCTATAATTATTTAACAGAGTTGATATTTTTCTTTTGTGAATATGACAACTTGAAATGAAATTTGAAATCTTTTTTGTAACTTTTTTTTCTTTTTTGGTTTTTCGAGACAGGGTTTCTCTGTGTAGCCCTGGATGTCCTGGAACTCACTCTGTAGAACAGGCCTGCCTTGAACTGAGAAATCTGCCTGCCTCTGCCTCCCAAGGGCTGGGATTAAAGGTGCCCTACCACTGCCCAGCTATAACTTTTTAAAAAATATTTATTTGGGAGCTGGAGAGATAGCAGTTAAGAGCACTGACTACTCTTCCAGAGTTCCTGACTTCAATTCCCAGCAACTACATGGTAGTTCACACCATCTCTAATGGGAACTGGTGCCCTCTTCTGGTGTGTCTGAAGGCAGCTACAGTGTACTCATATTAAATAAATAAATAAATAAAATTATTTTATTATATGAGTGTTCAACCTATATGTACACCTGCATGCCATAAGTGGGCATCAGATCATATTATAGATGGTTATGAGCCACAACGTGGTTGCTGGGAATTGAAGTCAGAACCTCTGGAAAAACACATAGTGCTCTTAACTGCTGAGTCATCTCTCTAGTCCTGGAATTTGAAACTTTTTTTTTGTTGTTTTGGTTTTTTTCGAGACAAGGTTTCTCTGTGTAGCCCTGGCTGTCCTGGAACTCACTCTGTAGACTGGGCTGGCCTCAAACTCAGAAATTCGCCTGCCTCTGCCTCCCAAGTGCTGGGATTAAAGGCATGCACCACCACTGCCCTCGTTGAAACACTTTTAATGAGTGAATTTAGAAAGTTTGTATTTCATGGTGGCTCATAGCCACCTATAACTTAAGTTCCTGGGGATCCAGTGCCCTCTTGACTACAGCAGACGTCAGGTACAATGATACACATGTATACATTTGGACAAAAAAAAAATCAATTGATTTTATTTACACATAAAATCTAACTTTTTTAAAAAAAGTTTGTGCTTTGGTATATATAGCGCATATTGTTATTTTTCATCTACCTTTTATTTACACATTGTTGCTTTAAAACCTTTTGCACATTTCCCCCTTTGGAAAATGTGGTTGTCACATTAGAACTTAAGCTACTGTTTTCAGTTTTGTTTTTTTTGTTTTTGTTTTTTTGAGACAGGGTTTCTCTGTGTATCCCTGGCTGTCCTGGAACTCTCTGTAGACCAGGCTGGCCTCGAACTCAGAAATTTGCCTGCCTCTGCCTCCCAAGTGCTGGGATTAAAGGCGTGTGCCACCACTTCCCAGCTTTTTTTTTTTTTTTAATTAATTTATTTTTTAAAGATTTATTTATTGTTTTATCTAAGTACACCAGAAAGGGGCGTCAGATCTCATTATGGATGGTGGTTGCTGGGATTTGAATTTAGGATCTTTGGAAGAGCAGTCAGTGCTCTTAATCACTGAGCCATCTCTCCAGCCCCTGGCAACTTTTTTAACCTTTATTTTTACTTTATGCATATGGGTGTTTTGCCTGTATGTATGTGTGTACACCATTTGCATGTAGTGATCACAGAAGCCAGAAGAAGGTGTCATATCCCTTGAGACTAGAGTTACAGTTAGGAGCTGTTATGTGGGTGCTGGGAATCAAACCAAAGCCTTCTACAAGAGCCTGTTAATCACTGAGCTATTTCTTCTGTTCTAACATCTTAAAATATCTCCTAATATCCAAAATTTTATCCTTGTTAGGACTTGAATATGAAGTGTGCCTTACAGGCTCTTATGTTCAATCATAGTGGTGCTATTTTGGAAGGTTCCAGAAACATTAAGAGGTAAGACTTATTTATAATAAATAGGTCATTTGGGTTCTATCCTTGGTGGCTTGTCCCAGTTTCTTGGTTTCTTTCTGCTTCCTTTGTGTGAAGTGAAGACTCCCCTGCCACCAGCTCTGCTGCCAAATCATCTTGAGCAGAACCTTCTGAAACAGAACCCAAGAGAATCTTTATTCTGTGACGCTTCTATCAGAATTACTTACAGTGAAAGATAGCTGAGCCCTTTACAATATAGCCCTTTTTTGTATAAAAAACGTTTTTTTGTATAAAGATACTGGAACCTTACTTAGACCTTTAGATATTAATATGAAGGAATTAAGTACAGTTTTTCTTATCTGGTGCTTATTCTCTTTAGAAACTACTTCAGTACTCTTGGATCTTAAAAGTTACCAAGGTGTTGTAGACAGTTACTAAGTGTCTATTCGTGCTTTGATATATTTTTATGAGTTGTTTGTTTTGTTTCCTTTTTCAAGACAGGGTTTCTCTGTGTAGCCCTAGCTATTCATGAACTCACTCTATAGACCAGGGTGGCCTTGAACTCAGAGATCTGCCTGCCTTTGCCTCCCAAGTGCTGGGATTAAGGCATGTGCCACCATTGCCCAGCTGATTTCATTTTACTCTGTAACAGTCTTAATTTTATCATTTTTTTGTTCCCACCGACAACATCTATCAAAATACTGACCCTGTCAATACTGACTTTTTACTATTAGTCACCAGCTAGAGGCCATTCCCCTCTGTGGAGCTTAGATAAGTTTGTGTCAGGGAGAAATATTGTTCAAATATGTCAGAAATACACACTGGAGAACAAAACAAAGCAGCATCTTCAAGAAGTGATGTGAGGAAAACTGATATATCCACATACAGAGGATGCTTTTCTCATTCTGCACAAAACTCTAAATGGATCAAGGACAACGTAAGACCTGAGACCCCAAAACTGTTTTTTTAAAAAAGGCATATGCTTCAATTTATAAGCATAAGTAAAGACTTTCTGAGTGAGATTTCCAGTACAGGAAATAAGGTTTTAACAATCAATGCATGAGATTTAATGAAACAAAAGCTTCTGTACACTCCACAGAATGGAAAGGCGAGAGTAAATGTGTTGCAATACTAGAAAAGGAAAGAAAGATTAGTCTTTCCAAAATAGTTGTGTCTTAGGTGTTTCTGTATTGGATTGTTGGAGTTCCCAGACTATACTTGTAGTCTGCCTGTGGAAAGGCCAGCTGAGATAGGTCTCGTAGGGCTTAGTCTTTAACTGTTGCTCAGGCAGCAGAGCAGGCTATGGCAGTCTTCAATGAAGAAATTGCAGAGACTGGTCCTGCAGAGTTCATAGTCCACTAAGACCCACTAGGAAGTGGAGCTCCCCACACGAGAGTGATTTATAGTAGTCTGGTTTTTGTGAACCTGTGACCTAAAAAGTGAGTTCATGCTGCCACCTTATGCCTTATTTGGCAAAGCAGTGAACTTCAAGATACTTAAGAGTTTAGTTCTGTTTTTACTTTGAAACTTGTTTACTAATTCATTTTTCAAGACCAAAACTCCCTACAGTCTATGAAGAGAAGTCTTTTTTCCACATCCCTCTCCCTAGAACATAGGGGCAATCACTTGGGCCCACAGAGATCATATTCATCTCACAATTAACATGTGTTCACTGCTGAGCAAGTGAAAGACACTGTAAGCAGTGTTAACCCACGCCATTTTAAAGTATAAATTGATTTGTGTCCCCTAAAGAAAACCCTTCAATGTTTTTTTATGAAATGAAAATAAAGTTCTAATTGTCTCTAGCCTCGAGTATTTTATTCTTTCCTACCTTGCTGCATCCCTTTGGCCAGACGTGTTGTTACATGCCTTTAATCCTAGCATTGCCCTGGAAGCAAAGGTAAGCACATTGACTTAGATGCTACCATGATCCACATAGTAAGTTCCAGGCTGGCCAGACCTAAATAGTGTCTCAAAAAAAGATGTTTCCAGTGTAGGAAGAACAGTAGACAGAATTCTGAAAATGTACCAAAATCCTGACCCCTAATTCCATCACTGATCTAGGTACTGCTGGAAAGGGCTTTGCAGATACAGTTTAGTGGACCTAAAGATAGAAAAATTACCCTGAATTATTTATATAAACCCAATCTAGTTGCATGAATCCTTAAAGCACATGTTTCCTGGTTGGTGGGAAAAGAAGTAGTCAGATTCAAAGCTCACTCCACAGTGTAAAGCCAGGGTTTGAGGGAGGCCTCAGAGCTGACCATAGGTTCCACACTGAAAACAAAACAACACCTCAGGCCTAGACTGTGATATAAGGCAATACATGCAGCTACCACCAGTGTCTGTAAACTGGTTTACAGCAGAGAAAGCAACAGAGCTACCAGTATTGTGCTTTACAGAACTGAGTCAGCACTCAGTTCTGTTGTGTAGTATACTAGACTTGTGGTAGTTTCTTAGAGCAGTGTCATGTGAATGAAAATGTCCCCCATAGGGTAAGATGTTTGAACTCTTGGTCCCTGGTTGGTGCTGTTTGGGGAGGCTTAGGAGGCACTGCCCTGTTGAAGGAATTAAGTCACTGAAGGTGAGCTTTGAGAGTTTAAAAATTCTATATTGTATCCATTTCTCTCTGGCTTGCAATTTACAGACATGAACTCTCAGCCTACTGCTCTCATCTTTCTTGCTTCTACTCTGCCATCATGAATTCTTATCCCTTTGGAACCATAAGCCAAAATAAACTCTTTAGTTGCCTTGGTCATTTTATTTTATCACAGCAACAAAAATGTAATACTTGTAAGAATGACAACTAACAGGCACCAACTCTGAGCACAGTATCAAGGGAAGGTCAGAAGTGTGTATAATTTGTGTGTATGTGTGTATGTGTGTTGTGAATGATTGTCACGAGTCCTGCCAAAAATGATCATCCTTCCCTCAAACTCTGTTAGCAGATCTTGGAAACTGTGGCCAGGACCATTGAGACATTTAACCTACACAGTGAGAAATACATATATAATTTAAAATTTTCTAGGAGCCACATGAACAAGTAAAAAGAAAGAGGTAAAATTAGCATGCCAATGATTTCAGCAGATAGTGAATATAAAAACAACTTACACAATACAGATCTTTTTTTTATTACTGGGTTTTAGAAGCACAATATATGCTTATATTTCCAGAGCATCCTCATCAGGGTCACTCTGTTTCAGGCATTCCATCATCTATATATTGGTCAGGGTGGCCAAAACCTAACAGCAGGAGCTGGAGAGGTGACTCATTAGGTAAATTAGTTCAGAGTGTTCAGGTTTGATCCCTACCACCCACATGACTACTAATAACCATCTGCAATTCTAATTCCAGGGGAACCCTGGCCTGTTGACAGTATTAGACATACATGAAGGCAAAACACCCATACTCATCAAAAGCAAAACAAAAACCCACAAAAAACTCCCAAAACAGTATTTGTGAACGTAGTAAGGTGGTTTCCTTTTGGTTCATTTATAATGAGGCAGACTTTTTTTTTAAAAATTATCATATATAAGTACACTGTAGCTGTCTTCAGACACACCAGAAGAGGGCATCAGATCTCATTTTGGGTGGTTGTGAGCCACCATGTGGTTGCTGGAATTTGAAGTCAGGACCTTTGGGAAGAGCAGTAGATGCTCTTACCTGCTGAGCCATCTCACCAGCCCTGACTTTTTTTTTTTTTTTAAAGATTTATTTATTTCATGTATATGAGTACACACTGTAGCTGTACAGATAGTTGTGAGCCTTCATCTGGTTGTTGAGAATTGACTTTTAGGACCTCTGCTCACTCCAGTCAACCTCGGTCGCTCTGGTAGACCCCACTCTCTCAGTCCCTGCTCACTCTGGCCCAAAGATTGATTGATTTATTATAATAAATAAGTCCACTGTAGCTATCTTCAGACACACCAGAAGAGGGCGTCAGCCACCATGTGGTTGCTGGGATTTGAACTCAGGACCTTCAGAAGAGCAGTGGGTGCTCTTACCCACTGAGCCATCTCACCAGCCCGAGGCAGACTTTTTGAGGAAGAGTTAGAGGGATATAGTCGACAAAGAAAGTGAGATGGTCACTGCTTATTCCCAGAGGGCATTGCAAAGAAAAATGGTGAGTAGACATGGGCTGGTAGTGGGGATCCAAACAGGACTTGTGGAGGAGAGGGGAGGATCCAAGGGTTGTATAAAACATCCAACCCAGCTGGGTGTGGTGGTGCACTGCACACCTTTAATCTCAGAGGCTGCAGGCAGGTGGATCTCTTAAATTTGAGGCCAGGGCGGTTAACAGAAAAACCTTGTCTCAAACAACAACAACAAAAAAAACCCCAACCAAACCCCAAGCCAAATTAAACTCACTTGAATCCACAACTAAAGTTAGCAGCTGTAAGAAGAAGAAAGGCTTCAGTTTAGAACTGAAACATCTGTGTGTGCTGATCAGCCATCAAGGCCATTTCATACTCTGCTTTTGGGACCAACCAACCAGGAAGAGGAGGAAGCCCGCTCCAGGCCTAACCTCCTGTCACAGGGGAACAGGCTGGCTTCTTCAGAGCTGCCTCATGTAAGAAGGCGCCCCATCTTGGTATTTCTACAGAGTTGGGCACTGACATTTAAAATTCAGCCACCATCACTTATTTATTTTTTATTTATGTGCACTGTGCTGCAGCCTGGGTGCAACAGGAGTGGTGCAGGCCTTGAGTCCAAGCACTAGGGAGTCAGGATTTGGGTTTACATACACAGTGTAGTTATTGTTCACAATGGAAATGCACTCCATTTAATTTAAAAAGAAAACAACACAAGGCTATTTTTAAGACATTGGACATGAGTAATTAATTTTTAAAATTAAAGGCATTGGATGTTGATACCTAAGGGAAAAGTGGGGATTGAAGTGAGGGTCTCTTTCAGAAATTCCTCTTAGAAAACATTTCACATTACATATAGAAAACAGGGCTGAAAAAATGATGACCAAACTCAAGATGAATCTTTTTAAAAAACAGGTTAAAAATCTCCACATTTTGCACATATTTCAAAGTAAACCTCAGGATCAGAATCCATAGCAAAAAGTCATTCATCCAATTCCAAATTGAGCAAAGCAATCAAACCTGCTTTAAAAAGTAGCTGTGAGGAAAATATGGACTTCATCTGCATTTTAAGAAATTGAATGTTCAGAAACCCATTTTACAAAGGAATCTTTGAGCAAGCAACATATATGCATAACATTACATCTGTGACTACAGAAGTGGATAAATTCTATTTCATCCAAGTTTGAGTACAGATTTCTGTGAGCTCTCATGCCTCTAAGAAATGTCTTGGCTGTATGCATGCTTCTGACCCAGAGCAACAACACAACCCCCAGTGCATGATAAGTATCTGTGTACATAATTTCACAGAGTATCAAAAATTGCTGTAAAACGAGGGCATTATTACAATTTAAAGGAAATGATGCAGATAAATCTATTTTAATGGATAAGCTTAGTAGAAGCAAAATAAGTATGTCAGTGCTTCATTATTTATTCCTCTCAACTTGCCAAAATTAGAGTGGGAAAATGCACACTATCTACCCTAACATTGTATACAAAGAAGTGAAAAATTGTTTTCCTAGCCATGCTTGTACCTTGGAAAGACTTAGTCCTATGTGTGGCTGATTTCAAAGGCTCTGTTGTATTCCTTAAGTCGCACCACATAATCTCATCTATTGTTAGGCATTGCCTAGGCAATTCAGTGCTCACCGCAGGACGCAGTTCATAATTCACTTTTGAATGAATCCTCTCCTTTCATAGTATACTCGGTACTTTCATTTAAAAACCGTTATACTAAACAGACACATCTGATATTGCTGCCCAGTCAGAGGAGCACGTATAGCATGGATAAGGTGATGTGAGGATTACTTGTAGGAGTCAGTTTTATCTTTTGACCACGTGGGCCCTAGGGGTGGGTCAAACTTAGTGGCAAATGCCTTTACCTACAGAGCCATTTTTCTGTCCCAATATGAATATATATATGGAAGGATGAGATGTTTATTTATTCCCTCACCCAATTTTCTAGTTTCTTCCCTGGGATTGTATTCAAGACAGGTTCCCTATGCTGATTAAGAGAGTAACATATTAAGGACTGGGGAGGGGGTTACGCCACAGGGGAATATGGGAGGGAGTCGGGAACAGTCAGGTCTTCCTAGACTGGAGGGAGGAGAAAGAGTAAGGTGTAAGGGAAAGAGTATGGAAGGGCTTCGCAGTTGTGTGCTGTTAACCTCTGAATAGTCTCCCAGGACTTGGTGGTCTCTTAGTTTTCTTGTGCAGTAACAGAATACATATACAATAATCCACAGGGAAACTAAATTTCTCACACGTCTGAAGGCGAAGTTTAGTCTGAAGGCTAAAGTGTTAAACCTGGTGAAAGCTTCAGGACAGGGCTAGACAGCACCTGGAGAGTAGATGACAGCATTCGAGAATTGTGAGCATGGAACACATATGACCCATCACCTAAAGGGTCTACCTCCTAATAACCACCACCAAGACAATTAAAGCCCATTCTAAGTTCTTCAAACCATAGCACCCAAGGTATCATGTGACTCTCCTCCAGCTAAGAGCTGGTTCTTTCAGACCTTGCCTTGCCACAAATAGTCACGCCTCTCTCCAACCTCCTACAAATAGCCACACCTCTCTTCAACATCCTGCTCATAGCCACGCCTCTCTCCAAGTTCCTGTTATGCCAGAAGTTCCGCCTCCAGAGACTGAAGATGAAGATGCTGATTGGGCCATGAGTTGCTGACGGACTTGGGGGAGGCTTGTAACAAGGAGAGTTGAATAATGATGGAAGACTGAAAGCACACCATGCCTTGGTCTCAGTTTTTAAACCCCTTCCCGCATTCCTGTTCCCTTAATTTTTCAGGCTCTGACTCCTATTCCAGAAGACCCGGTCGTGTGTGGCTGCAGGCAGCCACAGTATCATAAGAGTCATCCATGGTGGCTACCAAAGAATCCTGCAGCATTCTTAGTAAAACCCCCCAAATGGAAATTTCAAAATAATTTAATCCCAGACATCTTAAAGTTTAAAATAGCTTTATCAAGATAAAATGGAAGCACAATAATTGCACATATTTAGAGTGTACAATTTAATTACTTTTTAAAATGATTTAGTTTTTATTTATATGAGTACACTGCAACTGTCTTCAAACACACCCCAGAAGAGGGCATCAGATCCCATTACAGATGATTGTGAGCCACCATGTGGTTGCTGGGAATTGAACTCAGGTCCTCTGGAAGAGCAGTCAGTGCTCTTAACCGATGAGCCGTCTTTCCAGCCCAATTTAATTACTTTTAATAGATGTATACGTAGTCAATGAAAGAAATAGTCTCACTTCCAATGAATAAAAAGATACTGTTTACTCTAGAGACAAATATGAATGAATGACTGGGAACACAAATTTGATCCCTCCAAATACCATGAACTTTTTACAATAATTGAACAAAGAAAGCCATACATGAAGGCACGTTTCAATACATTAATAGGTACATGAGGTAAGGGTCTTATAGCAAGGTGGGGGGAATGCTTCTATAGGTCATGACGTCGATGCTGACTGACCATACTCTTAACCCTTCGAGTGCTGGAGTGTTAATACATTCCTAAACTTTTTCTTTTCTTTTCTTTTCTTTTCTTTTCTTTTCTTTTCTTTTCTTTTCTTTTTCTTTTAGCTTGTTAGGATGTGAGCTCCTGCATAGAGTGGGACAGGGAATATCTATTCAGCAGGCTAAAGATCACCCAGGAAAAATTGTCATCAGCATCTACAAATAGCAACAGTCCAACTTCTTCACACCATTTACATTTTTATCCAGTGAATCAGCCTTTGCAGACTTTTCTTCCCCCCTAGGATTTCCTTTGTAGTAATTCCCATTCACACACACACACACACACACACACACACACACACACACCAGACTTCCTGTCACTGTGACCAGATACTTGAGCAGCAAAGATTTATTTTAAAAATGCTTTCAGAGGTCTCAGTCCATCGTGGCAGTGAGGACACGGTGAAGGGCGGGTCATCTCGTGGTGGCCGGGAAGCAGAGAGAAGGAGCTCCTGCAGGAGGATGGACTTTCCCCATCCTGGCCCCCAGCCGATCCATCCACCGTTCAGCTCCTGCAGGAGGATGGACTTTCCCCATCCTGGCCCCCAGCCGATCCATCGACCGTTCAGGGTAGCTTGACCCCTCTTTGTTTATACCTCGGGCATGCCTTCACAGATGCACCAGGAAGTGTTCATCGTTAATCTCCTAAATGATTCTAAATCCAGTCAAGCTAACAATGACATCACCACAGTATGTGTCTTAACTCTGAAAACACCTCTGTCTTTTGAAATTCCTTCTACCCACTGCACCTGACCCTCAAGCAACACCAGGTAACTACTGAATTGCTTTTTAACATAAATATTAGTTTGCACTTGTTGGAGTTTTTATAACCCACACATTGTAATCTTTTAATTGATTTCATCAAGGGAATGTAATTACTATGTTGGTGCAAATATAGTAGGGTTTTTTTTTTTTCTTTTTCAGTATCCATGATAGGGATATAACACTGTGAGTTTTTTGGTGGTGGTTTTTTTTTTTTTTAATTGGTGGTGGTGTTTTTAATCCATCCACATTTGAAAGATATTTGGGATTTTCTAGCTTACAAGCATAACTGGTAAAAACAGCTGAACGGTTAGTGTTAATTTAGGTGCCTATTCAAAAACTGCACAAACCCAACCATGGGTTAAGCTTTGTTTCACAGAGACATGGCATGAAAATGCTTTTAGCACGACCGTGGGTTGGTATCATATACCCCAAGTGGATGTTCATCTTCCTCATAACTCTATGGGTCTGTCTCACGGTGAAGTTCATCTTGATAACTAGATGGCAGGCTCTAAACAGTGCTGAGGGTATGTGTGTGTGTGGGAGGGGGCGGGGGAGATGGGACCTCAGGGACTTCTGGAAGGTCGCTACCTCGTCGGAGTCTTGTGCATTGTGAATTGATAGACATTGCAGTTCATCTTCTCCTAAGGCCATCCCGGAGACAGGAGATGCTCTTCTACTACAGCCACAGAGGAAAAATGAAGCCCTCTGACAGCTCACCTAAACTAAGATTTGCTTGCTTGGAATTTGAGCCCAGATCTGTTAACATCTCGTCATTTTCTGTCATTCTCACTCATGAGTTGGTCACTGGCCAGTGGTGAGCTGCAGTTCTTGGTTTTTGAGGTAGGCAGGCTCCACCTCCTCTGACCAGCAGAGGTCAGGAGTGTCCATAAGCTAGAGGGTTTTGAGCTTCAGAGTGAGGGTGACCCCATAGTCCTTGTGGGCCTAGCTTTAACAGTGTTTATACAAGAATTGGTTTCAGTAGGCACAGTTGTTGAGTTCTTAAGGTCAATTTCAAAAGCAAGGTTTTAATTTCAAAACTAACCCACAAATAAAGGACACTGACAAAGCATATTCAACTAGGTGGTAAGCCTGTGCCAGGCCTTAACCGGCCACGCTGCTTTCCCAACCTCTTCGAGACCAGTGAAATCGGCTCCCTATCTTGCCTTCTGTTGCCACTAGGGGGCGAGCGCCTCTCAGATTTTCCCCGGGGCTCGGCCAAGGACTTGGAGCGACTCTTATCTAGTGGAAAGAAGTTTGAATTTTGGTACCCTTGCAAGGAATTCCAACCTAGAAATTTTCAGTCTATTGATTTGCTAAAAAAGCTCAGGTTTGAGGGTTTCTCCCTATTTTAACAGTGATTTTAGGTGCTTCAAAACTATCATAACAACTTTTTAAAATGATAATTTTATCCTTTCAATTTTTTATACATTTAAATAATGCATTTTAATCATATCTACCTACCGTTACCTCCCTCCACTCTCCCATCACCCTACTCCTCTTTTTTTTAATTGACAGCCTCTGAGTTCACTTAATGCTGTCCAAATGCAATAGGTGTGGATCTGTAGAGGGTTCCTACCTCAGTAGCCATCAACTGTTAATAACTTCTCCGCTAAGGGGACCTTGGGGGTGTCTTCCTCATTTATGCTGGAATTTTTACTGGGTTAATCTTGTGCAGGTCTTGCACAGGTGTCCACAGTTGCTGTGAGCTGATGTGTTTGGCAGCCGTGCATGGCGTGTCCAGAAGTCATGTCACGCTGCTTCTCCCATCAACTCTTACATTTTCTCTTTTCACTCTTCTGTACTGGTCCCTGAGCCTTGGATGAAGGAGGCTAAGTCAGATGATTCATCCACAGCTGAGCCTAAGAATTCATCATCCTTGGCACTTGGTTGAGAGCCTTCGTTCACTACTACTCACTACACAAACAAAGCAAAGTTGAGGGCACTGCAGATCTATGGGTTTGGCATTGTGTCCTCTTGGTTGATTTTTTTTTTTTTCTTTAATGAGTGTGGAGTGGCTCTCCTTATCTCATCTGACTAGATTTGGTTTGAGGTCATTTTGTCAAGTATTAGAATAGCTGTTCCTGTATGTTTCTTAGTTCTATCTCTTTGGAATTCCCTTTTCTATAAATTAATTGCTTTATTCTATGGTACTGTTGTCCCCCCTACCTGCCTGAGACAGAGGTGTAGCTCTTCCTGTCCTGAAACTCTCTTTGTAGACCAGGATGGCCTCTAACTGGGATATTCTCCACTTTTTGCTCTCTGAATGCTGCAATTAAAGGCGTGTGCCCCCGCACCCAGCTTGATACTGTTTTTACTTGATGGTAAGATGTGTTTATTGGACCACAGTATTCCTTCCAGTATCCTCTGCAGAGCTGGCTTTGTGATCCTTTGATATGTTTTTATCATAGAAAGCTTTAGAAAGTATCTTATATTCTTTAATTAGCTTATAAACTAGTGGACTCCACAAGGCTTCTTCATGCATCCTTCTCCCCTCTCCCTGTTCTCCCCATTCCCACTTAAAACTTTAACCTGGACTATCCCCCTGTTCTCTTATGTTATCCTAGGCCCATTATTTCTCTGATTATATATTTTTTTCTTTTTGAAACAGGATCTCACTATAGAGACCTAGCTGGCCTGGAACTTGTTATATAGGCCAGGCTGGCCAAAAACTCACACAGATCATCTTATCCCTGCCTCCCAAGGGCTAGATTAAAGGTATGCACCATTACACTGGGCTTAATGGTAATTTTTTACTTAAGTCACAGATTTCCATATGGCTTTTACATTCACCCTTCATTTTGGTGAACGTTTAAGTGTCTGGTGGCATAGGTCTGTAGTTACAGCTGCTTGTTAGGCTGAGGCAGGGTGACTGCTTCACTCATAACAGTGCAGCTCAGGTAATAAGATGCTGAAAGCCCAGGTGCCGTGCCTAACACCACACACTCCTTGTATTTGCTGGGTGAGAGATTTCCAGCAGATGGGCTTCTCCTGCAGGTTATCTCGATAGCCATGACATGTGCTTTGAATCCAGTCTGAGTGAACTGCTCTCTTCCAAGTCAAGGGAGTATAGAGTGGGATTGTGGGAGATATGGGAGGGAGGGAGTGGCCAGCTCGTTCAGCAAACACAAGGGCTCTGTGCAAGCACAGTCCTCAGCACAGAGACACCTCACTTTACTCTTGGAGGGTATTTCACCAGCACTCCCTTCACATCCCAGGAGCTGGAAGGGTCCTATTCTCCATAGCCCGAATGCATTCTGTGTGTTTTGGTCCATGAAAGAGGTGAGGGTCTTATTAGCTACACAGGTACTCCCTGCAGGCCGCAGGCTCTCCGGGCACAGGCTTGAGGTGAGGGAACAGCGTTTACCGAGGTGTTCTGAGTGTGAGAATGGCTTTGACTTTCTCAAATCCCTTTGCTGCAGGGACCCTGAGAAACCGGTGGCATTCAGGGGACTGTGCAGGATGGCCATACTAGGAGGGCGTGGGCCTTAGGATGGAAGCTTCCAGAGCTCCTTCCTGTCCACCTCTGCAGTCCAGTGGAGCCAGGATGCTCTGTGGAAGGGCCTGCTGACTGCAGTCAGTGTGCGTTGCTCTTGGTTTTTTGTCTTTAAGCAGAGCTGCCAGGACAGCTGAAGTTGCTGGGACAGAAGGAGAGTAGAAATGTAAATACCTCTGCGAGGCCCGTGGAGTCCATAGAGTTTGAGTGTGTGGAAATAGTGGCTTTCACAAGGAACGTTTCTCTAGCTGCAGAGGAAATTAGGCAAGCAGTTTCTTTAGGAGAAGCAGAAGCAAGTGGAAAGTGATTTGCCTTCCTTTCCTCTTTCTCTCCTGGGAGGAGGATGATCCTGCAAGAACTGGCTAAGAGGGTGTTGCTCGTCCTTCCCTATTTCTAGAGATCCCACCCTCTGCCTGCTGTCCATTAGAGTTTCTGTTTTGCAGGTTGCTAGCTGGTGGGAGGGACTGGAGGTCACAGGAACCCACCAGGGCTCAGACTCACAGGGAGATGCAGCACACTGAGCTACCAGGATCGCCTCCATCATCAGCACTTCGAATGGGATTGGTGTGAACACTGCGGCAGAAGCAGAGGACCTTAAGCAAATGCCATTTTCCTCCCAGGCAGAGTGAAAGGTCTATTCACAAACAGAAGTGAAAGTTGCTGCAATCTTTAAACAATGCACCATTAAGATACAGTAGGCCAGGATGGCTTTCTGGGAATCTTATTTCGAGGGCATGGTTTACTTTGGGAGGAAATTCAGGCTTGACCTTCTGTACTATGTACTGCGCTAGACACTGGGGAGTCCCACAGAGCAAGGCAAACAGCTACCTATCATTAGCTCTACCTCAGAGAACTTGCTACATGGATGGGAGCATTCCTTGTTTGTGTGATCCAATGTGGATGGCAGCCAGAGCCAGAGCCAGAGCCAGAGCCAGAGCCAGAGCTAGAGCCAGAGCCAGAGCCAGAGCCAGAGCCAAATCCAGCTTATTGAATATCCAGAATGTTTGCAACCAAGAGGTTGAATTTCCCATTCTAATTAATTTTAATTAAGTTTAAATAGCTATACTTAGTTCATGCCTATGGCACAGCATTGTTATAACAAAATTTTCTATGTGGGGAATGAAATAATGTTCTTCCCTGTCCTTCTGACATCCCACATTACAATGATTGGATGCAAGAGCATCCCTGTCTCCCAGCACGTGAAGTCAAAAAGTAGGATTGCTGTTTGCTTCTGCCAGGTGTGACTTTCCAAGCTCTCTGTACTTTATTTTTCCATGGCCTCAGAACATCCCAAAGGGCACGTGTGTACCTTGTATGTACTATTGTTATGGTGAGAATTTATCACCCCTCCCCGCTCTTAATGCTCAGTACAATCCTGCTGACATTATCATGTGTCAGGCTGCCCACTGGGTCCTGGGGTGGTGAAAGGTGGAGCTCCCACTGGATGGGCACTCTCAGGTGTGACCCTCTTTCCTCTAAGGAGCAAGGGTAATAACTCCTTTGTCACATATTATTGTCATTGCTGCCACAAAAATATTAGGTTTTTCTCTGTGCTTGTCCCATGTAAGTGCTCCTCCTCCGACTGCATATCCGTGTCCAGGGGAAGCATTATGATCCTTCAGGTGGTAAGAGCTGGTTGATAACTGGGTGGGGCTTTGTAAGGAAGGCAGGGCAGTGAGAAAGGGTGAGTGATCACTTCTAGCAGAGGTCAGGCAGTTGGCTTTTTTCCCATCATGGATATTAGGGCAAAATCTGTGTAGTCCTCAGTATGACTTTGTTTGCAGCCACACTTTTTAGACACAATATTGAGACTAACAGACAATCCAATTCTAGGATATAAGTTAGGAAACACTGATAGCAGTTTTATTCTGTGTGAAGCTGAAGTCAGGTGTAATAGCTTACAAGACACAGGGCAAAATTCTGGAAGTCTTTGTGGTTCCGAGCAAGTTTGAAAGCTGAAGTACGTTTTGACTTGTGATTGACACATAGGTCTTATACCTGTTGATTGGATGCAGTATGACATTCTACTGCATGTATAACATGTATAAGGATCAAATTAGGCCTTGGACATTTGTCACATCTGTTTTGGGAGCATTCAAACTGTTCTTTACTGGCTATTTTGAAATGGTCACATTTGAATGATTTTTATAGTATGGATGTTGTCATGAGCAGGAAAGAACTAAATTGATCCTAAGATGAGGTAAAAGGTTTTATTTAATCTAATGCAGGCCCTCTCAAAGAAATTTCTCCTTAAATTTCTGAATCTTACTTCAACTGGAAAGATGAATTCTTGACATCTTGCACTGTATTTCATTTGTCACTTGGCTGAGACTTCAAAAATAGTCACTGTAGTCTAACAAATACAGTAGTGCTAAAGCTTTTCTGTATTGTTTTTCCACCCAAAGCATTGCTTCTATTCTGTCTGGTGTTCCACCTGAATGATCAGTGTCAGTTTGCTTTCTGTTGTTATGACAAACATCAGGACAAAACTCAACTAGAGTGGGGAGAGGCCTTATCCGGCTTCCACATCCTGATCACAGGAAAGTCAGGGCAAGAACTCAAGGCAGCAATCTGGAGGCAGGGACCAAAGTGGTGGCCATCAAGAGCACTGTTCTCTGGCTGTTATCTTTGTGGCTTCCCCACTTAGCTTTTTTTAGATAACCTAGGTCCACTTGCTCAGGGTTTGCACCAACCACAGAGGATTGAGCCCTCTCACAGGCAATCACTAATCAAGAAAATGCCCCACAGGCTTGTTTGCAGTCCAATCTGACAGAGGCGTTTTCTTATTGAGGTTCCCTCTTCCCAGTTTGTGTCAAGTTGGCTAAAAACTAGCCAGCACACCCATCCTTACCTCTCAGCTCATTCCCCCTTCATCTGGTAAAGCTCAGACACAGTACATAGTTTTTTTTTTTCTTTTATGAATGAGGCAATTTATTAACCCAGCATATTTTGTTCTAATGCTTCTTGTTGGCAGCTGCCACCTGTCCAGCGATCCTGTCCAGATCTCTCTGTCCCTGAGGTGTTAGCTTACGGCCCCCATCTTGGTCCTTTTCCACCATTTTCAGCCCCTCCAGAGCTTGGAGGACCCGGCGGGCCACACTCTTAGAGCCTCTACTGAAGTGGCTGGGCCTGACACCGTTTCTCTGCCGTCCTCCGTAGATCTTGGTCATGGAACCAACTCCTGCACCACCGCGGAGGTACAGGTGCCATGCTGTGGAAGCAGCTCGTGTGTAGAACCAGTTCTCATCGTAAGGGGCAAGCTCTTTATGTTTGGCCAGCTTGACTGTGTCCACCCATTCGGGGACTTTCAGCTTCCCGGACTTTTTGAGGAAGGCTGCCAGAGCTCTGAGGAACTCCTACTGGTTAACGTCTTTTACAGTAACTCCAGGCATCGTGCGGTCTCCGCGCTGCCAGCCAGGGGAAAGGGCCAGTACATAGTTTTTAAGCACATTACCCAACCCAGTCACACGGCACAGGTACTCTGGGACACCTCTTCTCATGTAGAAACACACACAGTTCTTTACCATGTTTCTGTTTCCCCAGACCAGTCTGTTCTCACCTGCTGCAACTCTCTCATATACAGTATTGTAAGTAGGCTTGGCACCACCGAAGTGAATGGTTTTGAGGATTCATCTTCGTGATTTGAAACCATTCATCCTACATTAACTCTACTGCCACAACTGAACCTAAACACTCACTAGAGGTATCAAGTTATAAGGAATATTATTTGAAAAACAGGAAGGTGATTGGCTCAGCTGATATTTTTTCTTCTCAAAATGTAACTTTGGAGATACTATTTATATCTTATACCATCTCAGTGCTAATATACTGTTTTTTTGTTTGTTTTTTTGCTTTTGTTTTTGTTATTGTAAATGGTATTACCTTGGCTATCAAGGATGTCTCTTTTGGGGAATTAGCTTGTCCTGTCTGAGCCTTAGAAGTCCACACTTGTAAGTGGGTAAAATAAATCCTTATGCATAGGTTCCAGCCTGGTGCAGCTCTTCTTTTTCACTCTAATTTCTAAGCATGTCTAATGATATGTCTCACTAAATGTAGACTAGAAGATGTATGTAGAAATGGTATGTTGGTCCTTCTTGTTGCCAGCTTAGATACTTAAAATTTATATGTTTTGAGCTAGTCAATCCCTAGGCCAGGTCTTCAGTTTCAATGCCAAGCCCACACATAGGCAGGCTCCATCTCTTATTTCCTGTCATATGGAAAACAAACTTTAGGAACTTCCCCAGTGGATATAGTCTCAGCTTTGAACTATCCCAGCTTTCTCACTATGGGTTGACAAATGGGCCCTAGAAAGCAGGAGACAGTTATGTCTTGAACCACTTGAGAACAGCAATGTCAAGTGGCCTATAGATAGAGTAGATGAAGGGTAATTTGGCCTTACCCCACCATTGGCCAAGCCATTCTTTGAACAGAGCCTATCTTCATTCATGATTTAGGGCCTGGTGCCCTAGAAAGGGTATAGCAGTGTGGGGTGGAGGATGGGGAGCGGGGGAAATCTGTGTCCTATGGCAGTGGTGTAGGACTATTGCCAGGCTTGGGAGAGATAGGGTCAGGCTGCTTTTAGTCTGTCATAGATCAGAGATCTTCCTCTAGGGCCCCATTTACCTCAGTTGTTTCCTGCCTATAGTGACATGCATGTATAAAGTAATTTAAAAAGTCTCAGGGACTTTTCAGAAGTGTTTGTGGAAGGCTGTATTAACTATGTCAGTCCATTCTCCTCAGGTTTTCTCAGGGACATGTGGAGCTCCGTGAAAGAGAAGAGTGTATGACTTTTCCTGAGACATTTGGCTTCATTCCTCTATTATTTTATTTTATTTTTTTGTATTGTGCATAATGAGCTTTAGGAAATGTGGCTTGAGGGTGACTCCCTATGACCTTGACCAAGGCTCTCTTCTTCCTTGGCCTTAGTTTCACTACCTGAAATCAGAGACCACACCCATTTCCACTCTTACTCCAGGGGCTATGCCACCCAAGGCAGCACAGCAACTGCCAGGGGCCCATCTTTGTCTGGGATGCTAAGAGTGGGGGCTACCTCTTCTAGTCTTTCTCCGTACCATTGAGCAAAGTCAGCAGGCCTGGCAAGTGTACCTGCTCCAACCCTACTACCTGGTTTACTTCAGTGTAGTAGTCCAGGTCCAAGCTAAGAGGTCCAGGTTCTTGCTGGCTCCTGTGCCTAAAATTTCCTCACCATCTTTCTTTGCCCAAGTTATTCTTATTTTTCAGGTTAACTACATCCTTAGTGACTTTCTGGCTTCTTAGCCTGTTACTTCTTTATAAGAAAAAGATTTGAGTTGGGTGGTGGCGGCACACACCTTTACTCCCAGCACCAGGGAGGTAGAGTCAGGCAGATCTCTGAGTTCAAGGCCAGCCTAGTCTGAGGCGCTAGTGCCAGGACAGCCAGGGCTACACAAAGAAACTCTGACTCAAAATAAAACAAAAACAACCACCAAAACAACAACAAATCAAACAAGTCCATACAACACTCACCCCACAAAAACATTTCCTTTCTTTTTCTTTGTTTCTTGTGTGTGTGTGTGTGTGTGTGTGTGTGTGTGTGTGTGTGTGTGTTCTCTTCTATTAAGTGGGTCATTGGGTTGAAATTCAGTTCCAGATAGATCCTCAGAATTGGCAGTAGGGAGCTGAGCCATCTTGCTGACCTGTACTCTTTATGGAAGGCATGAGGAATAGTTTGTTTTGTTTTCCACTCTGTGTTCTGAGGCTCTGTTGCTAGGCATGTACATGTTCAGGACTGTTACTTTGTCTAGGAGTACTGTCTACCTGTTCATTACATAACGCCCCTCCTAACTCTCAATAGCTTGCCTTACTCTGAAGTCAGCTCTTTATGACATTAATATAATTACTCTTGCTTTTCATTTATGTTTTCAAATTTAACATCTTCATTCTCTCTTTTTTTGAGAGCCCATGCTTTTATTAACAAGTAGAAGGTACAGTGAAAATGAGAATGCTAACACGATTGAGCTGAATTAACTATCCTCAAAGGTCTAATACATTTCTGTGATGTCCTGTAGCTTTTGATGTTCAAATGTTTGGGCTTTTATTAGCTTATGGTCAATAATTTTCTTTTAAAATTTGAATATTTCCCTTTTTATTATTTATTCATTCACAACTCTATGTACTATGTTCATACTTGTACTTCATATTTCCCTTGTTATCGTCTTACTCACTCTCAGTCCCTCAACCCCTTTGTTCACAAGTCCTCCTATTTTCATGTCTTCTTTGTGTATATGTGTGATCCCCTGCATTTCATTAGGGGTGCTCACACAGACAGAGGTGGGGATTGTGAACTTGAGCAAGGGCAATTTAGTGGGTACGCCACTGAGAAACATGACTCCCCCCCTCTCTTGGCAATCATTAATTGCCTATGGCTCCTCAGGGAGAGCAGGGGCCTTATGAGCCCTGCTGGCTCCATGTCAGGAGCAGCTCTCGTGCAGGTTAAGCACTGCTTCAGTAGCCCTGTCCCTCCAGAAGAGTTTCACAGCTCTCCTCTCCACTCCTGGCCTCTCTTTGTGCTTCCTCTTCTAGGGTGTTCCCTGAACATTGGAGGGGTGGTATTGCTATTCCATTCAAGGCTCAACTCAACAGTCAATCATTCCTTATGGTTTGACCAGTCATGAATTTCTGCCTTTACTTCTACCCACTTCAAACCCAAGTCTCTGACTGAGACTGAGAACAGTTTTGCTCTATAGCTATAAACCTAGTCTGTGGCTATAAACACATCCTTAAGTAAAACCTAAGTTCTTCACTTGTTCTTCACCAGGGCCTGTGAATGCCCTCACCATAGGCTTTTGACCAGGGATGATTTCCCTCTGGTAGAGCAGGCCTCAAATCCAATCAGAAAGTGGTTGGTTATTATCGTAACAATTATGTCACTATTATACCAGCTGGCACATCTTGCCTGGCAGGTTGGTACTGATAGTTAGTACACAGGGCCCACAGCTGGGTAAGATCGTAAGTAACTTTTCTCACCTAGCAGCTTACAACCTGTAGTCAAGTCTTAGCTGTTGTCCATTCTGCTAGTGTCTGTCTTTTAATTGGTGTGCTTTGCTCACTGGCACTTAACATGATTGTTGATATAGTTTGATTAGCACCTACTACATATATCACTGTTTTTGAATCAATTTATCGCCCTGCTCTTTTTGTTTCTTTTTGTTTCCCCCTCTACTTGACACCTCTGGTTTTAATTATCTTCCATGTATCCATTATTCATTCTTTCTGCTGCCTGTTTTTCAAGAGTTGGCTGAGATGCCCTTGGTTTTTGGATCCTGACTGGTTGCTAGGTCCTCTCTGTTCAGTACTGGACTTGACTCTCAACACCTAACAACCTTGCAGTCATTGGAAAAACTTTGGTGTCCCCTTAACAGTGAACTGTTGTCCTCTCATATCTCAATTACTGCCCTTGGGACCTGACAGGTCAACTTCTGGCCTGATTAGAGTCAGTGGGATGGAACTTGATCAAGCTTATAGGACTGGCTTATACCAGTATATTCTGATAGGAATAACAATTGCTTAAATTAGAAAAGTTCCCATCTGTGAATGGCACCCTCTGCCCTATACTTGCTTCTGAAACAGCTAGTTTCTCTGTTTGCAAGAGGTTGCTCCCACCTTCTCTGCCTCATGGCCTTTCTCTCTGCTTTTCTCACACCAGGGCCACTGCCTGTTCCAGGATACCTTGTCCTGAATACCAGGACAAGGAGTGGCCCCTCTTGGAGACTGCAAGGCGAGAGCCGCTGCATTCCCCTCTCCCAAGGGGAAAGCTGAAGCAAGTGCAAAGATGGGAAGGGGCTCCTGAAAGAAAAGACAAGGGCTAGGGTCCAGACCATCACACAGGATCCATCTGGGAGCCCGGGAGCCAGGATACAGGGAGAACCGACCTCACAGGATACAATTATTTTGGGTGGTCTGGGAAGTCTGGAATTAGCTCAGCTCCTCTGCCCCTCTAAGCTTCTAGTCTGATGCAGACAGTCTACCACTTAATAGCCAGTACCAAGAATGGTCAAATACAAAGTTACTCTAGGAACAGATCTGGTCTTGAAGAAGCACCAAACACTGAGCGCAGTGAATTCTGTTTTAGGAGCCAGTGCAGTGTGGGAAGACTTTGAGGGCAAGCAGGGCTCTTGGGGTAGGATGGTGTGGAATTAGGTATGATTTGGAAGATGTCTGAACAGATGGGTTGGGAACAGGGCTGTCATGATGGAGAGAATGCTTTTTACCTGTAGATACCTACACTTTATGGTCCCTGAGGCCATGAGGTTGACCTCATAAGAAAGTCTGCCTTACTTTTGTATATCTGAGATATACTAAATTAAATTAAATGTTTAAAAAAATGGAGTGAGCAGTGGCTAAGAACTCTGACTGCTCTTCCGAAGGTCCTGAGTTCAAATCCCAGCAACCACATGGTGGCTCACAATCATCCATAATGAGATCTGATGCCCTCTTCTGGGGTGTCAGAAGACAGCTACAGTGTACTTACATATAATAATAAATACATCGCAGAGCGAGCAGAGGTCCTGAGTTCAATTCTCAGCAACCACAAGAAGGCTCACAACCATCTGTACAGTTACAGTGTACTCATATACATAAAATAAATAATCTTTAAAAAAAATGGAGTGAGGAAAGACAAGAAGCCCATTTTAACTCTCTTGAATCCACAACTAAAGTTAGCAGCTGTAACAAGAAGAAAGGCTTCAGTTTAGAACTGAAACATCTGTGTGTGCTGATCAGCCATCAAGGCCATTTCGTACTCTGCTTTTGGGACCAACCAACCAGGAAGAGGAGGAAGCCCGCTCCAGGCGTAACCTCCTGTCACAGGCTATGCCTAACTCACATTGTCCTGTCCTATTATCTGTAGAGAGTGTAAGTTAATAATTCTTTTCTCTCAAATTTTGATATAAAACACACTGGCTACTTAGGTGTGTGTGTGTTTTAACAGCAAGCTGGCCATCTTGCTGGTGGCTTAGGGAATTTTTCTCAGGCTAGTCTTTCCTTTGGTTAGCATCTGTACAGATCTATGAATGGTTCATTTTAGATTATTTGTCACCTCAAAATTTGGTAACAGTATCAGTGGATATGAATGTACAACAGCCTTCCTGTGAGGTGTTATAAAACTAATGATAAAGATAGCTTCTGATGCTTGCAGAAGTGGGAACTTATAGGGGCAGTAGGGAGTCTCTGGAAGGGTTAGAGAAGGGCTGTGCCTCTGTGGGTGGGAATCAGGGTGGTACTACAAAAGGAGGAGGCCTGAAAGGGGAATGAAACCGGGGAGCCCTGAAACCACACACCCTGTGTACTCTGGGACTGGTCCACCCTCTGCCCACAGAAAGCCACAGGGATAATGTTAATGAGGAAGCTCAGGCAGGCTCTAGGGAAGCAGCAGAGTGAGGCAGCATTGGTCAAGTACACCAGCAGAGTGGCAGATGACCACCAATGTGGTCTGGACTCTGGAATACCATATGGTTGAGTGCAGGGTAAGAGAATTGGGTATCCGCACATGGCGTGTGCTTGGGAGAGGTCTCTCTCAGAGGAAGCTCAGAAATTCACTTTGAGCATAAGGGAGTAGTAGGTTGAAGAGAGAAAAGGCTTGGGACTGACTCATGAAGGGAGACAATAATAAAAATCAAACAACACCCCCAAACCTTTGGACAAGTCGCACATGCTACCTCATATCTAGTTGGTGTGAGAAAACACGGGAAAGAAGAAGTGAAATTTGTTGAACTATACTGAGATCCATTCAGTTAACTTCAGGGGACAGTTTTGGTACCAAATTATCCCTATTATGCAAATTTCTCCCCTTAGTGGCTGGTTCCCGGTTGTGCCTGAGGACCATGGCGAGCACATCTGCTTCCCGTGGTGCCGATTCACTGAGTCTCCAGGGCTTATCTGCTCTGCCCCAGGTCAAGTGCCTACTGTAAATGGAGTATGGGCCAGGGGCTCACTGCTGTACAAGGAGCCACCAGACTTGTTCTTTGAGCTGGATCTTAAGGCATCCTGCAGTAAGCAACCCTCTCCCTAGACGTGCAGAGTCTGTAGTCATTGGAGGAGTCAGAGGTCAAAGGATGCCCACTTTTCTCCTGCTCTTAGCCTTGTCAAGAAGTGGAAAAAGCCAAGAGACATACCAGTGAGGGTCTTCTTCCTTTTT